>NW_018128086.1:290935-336470 GCF_001952655.1 Monopterus albus | reverse complement strand
AATAAACTGAGGCCTTGATTTAAATGGAAAGCACTATAGCCTATTACACAGCACAGGGGAGGACAGTCTCACTATATCAACTGTGAATTGCATTACAGCGTTCACTCACCCTCTCTCCTTCTCTCTCCCCAAGGTCAGTGTCTGACTGACAGGCTCGCGTTAAAAGGAGAGAGAAGTTTTCTTCACAAAAATCTGTTTGCAAAACTGTAGATGTGTTTGCGTGTGTAAGTGTGTGTCTGTGTGACGGGAGGCCACATACACTACACAAACACACACAAACAATGGAATGAGTGCAGGGGGCTCTGACAAGCTACGATAACTTTAGTGCCACTGTACACCGCTGAGGTTGGGAAGGTGACAATATAATATAAGACACTATTGCTGTGTGTGTGCGTGTGTGTGTGAAATAAGGATTCAACAGGTGGGTAATTGTCTTGACGAGACAGAAAGTCCCATTAGCCCTCTGTCAGAAAGAAATGTAGCTCCCTCCACGCTGGTTGCTGATATAGATCTGTCTGCGTGCGTGTATGTGTGTGTGTGTGTGTGTGTGTGTGTGTGTGAGAGAGAGAGAGAGAGAGCAAGAGCTGCAGAAGGAGAAACAAGAGGAGAGAGAGTATAAAAGTGTGTGAAACTGAGTCCAAAGGCATGAAATGAAGTGAGAAATAATGGTTGAGAGAGAAAGACATAAAGAGCAGAGAGAGAGAGAGAAGCCATACGCACAAGACTGGATGCTACATCAGGTCACGTAAGGCTGGAGTTTTCTTACTACAACATGTCGGACAAACATGATCGTGTTGCTGTTTAGAGCCTTCCCCAAAATAATTCATCGCAGTCACACTGCAGCTTCCAAACACTGTCTGGGTTTAGGTCACGGCTTCTAAGGCATCACTTGTAGCCTGTAGTGATTGGTAGGCTCGCTGTCTGTGACATTGTCCTGTGGCAGTATCTTGTGCATGCATATCTGTTAATGTGACTGCACGGGTTGGAAATGCTACATAAATATTATTAGGACCAGTCTAGTAAGGCTGCCATTATGACTTTTACATCAGTGTCCAGGGTGCTCATTCAGACTGAAGCCGTCACGTTCGGATGCTGTCAGATTAATGGAAAGGAGTGGATGTCTGAGCGCGTGCGAGAGTTAAAGTGAGAGAGAGGTAAAGTCAGGACAAGCGTGACAGAGCGGCGTTTGATCATATAAATACAAGCATCACATTAGCGTAGCTCCTAATGGATCATGTCTATCACACACCCAGTCACCATATTCCCTTTAAGTAAACCTGGAAACGGGAACCTGTATTGTGAGATTGTTTTGTTTTTTTTAATGGAAAATGGTGCAGGATACACACACAAGCAAACACAAACACACAGTTGCACACCGAGTCATACATTTCCACACCAGCATCTTATAGGCTGTTTCATAATGGAGCCAGATCCTCTCACATAACAATCTACAACATCTCTAACGCGCACTGGATACACACACCTCCACAGCAGCACACACTCACACAGCCTATTTCTCTTTTCTCTAATAGAGGTGGACCCCTGAGAATGACAACCAGGCCGCTACGCATCAGTGGCCATTACCCACAAGGCAGTGCGTCGGGGCCGAGGGGCCGGCCGGCCGCCCACTCTCCTCGCCTTTCACCCCACATCTGTCAGAAACAGGTACTCACTGCTCCATGTGTTTCTACACTCTCTCTCTTTATCGCTCTAGCTATATAAATCCTTTGTCTCCTTCTTCACAGGAGAAAGTAAAATTTTAAGACTTTTTTTTTTAAAGAGCTCGTTAAAGCCACCCAGTCAGGTCAGAAAGTACATTTTCTTCCAGGGCACATTTTTACCCTCTCCGTCTGATTTTATAGGAATTCATTCATCCCTAGGAGGATTTTTGTCAACCTATGAATTAATCGGCTTGTGTATTGGCAAGTAAACAATGTATTTATAGTCAACGGCATTTGTTTTATTTTAAATCTCCATATGCCATCGTATGATATTCTCCTTCACTCCGGGCTGTAAACACAATTTGTTTTCTACTCAGAACCCATTTCATTCTCACACCCGCAGCGCACCGGAAAGAATTGCCCAGTCACAAGTTATCATGAATCATGTACGGTGGCCCACAGGGGACAGCAGCTGCATTCAGGAGAAAAGGGCAGAATGTAAAAATGGATTCGCCTGCATTGTGCCCCCCTCGTTCTGAGTTTCAATGCAGTGTGTGAAAATTCAAGTGCAGTTTTTGCATCAAGCCTTGTTAACTCCTGACCCTGAGTGAATTAAAACTTATTTAAATAACAAAACATTAAAATAAAGAAAAAAGAAGAAGAAAAGGAAGAAGAATTATAGGATTCAAAGCAGCCTGTTATCATCTGAATACAGCTGATTAAAGTCTTGAAATATGGGCAACCAAAGAAAACGAACAGGAAATTAATTGTTCAGGGAGATGAAGTCCAAATGGGTTTCACAGAGTGAATACAACAATAAAAGTGGAAACACAAGAAGCACTATACAAGACAAACTATCAGGAAGAGCCAGACGATATAATGAAATCCAATACAAGAAAACCAGAGAGGAATGGTGGCTTAAAAATACTGTAACAAGTTAAACAAAAAAAAAAAAAAAACACTTCTTAGACAAAACTGCACTGATCCAATAAAGTAAATTTATATCTATTCCTATACCGACAATACTGAGCTGATGGGCCATGATGTGAACAAAATTAAATACCACCTCTTTGTCAATATCATTCCATTATAAACATGTAACTACCCCAGAGCACTCGGGCCTCATGGGGCAAATTTGCACTTTGCAGGTATCTTCAGTTACAGACTTCACAAAGACAGTATTTGTTTTGGTTCAAGGGTTGAAAGTGTTTCTTTACCAACCCCTGAATATCTAGTAATATCCCAGACTACTTCGGACCAAACAAAATGTGGCATTTGTTCTGGTGCACACTTTTTGTCAGCACATTTCTAAAATGGCCATTAAAAATGATTCACATGACCGCTGGTTGATTGCCCACCTCTATGCTTAAGGCTCAGTTAGGTTTAGACACAAAATCAATAGAGTTAAGGTTAGAGAAATATTGGGTAAATCCCCAAACTCTTATATCTGCTCTGACAAGCGAGGATTGAGAAGCAATGAGGCTCCGAGGATACCAGAGACCATCCGTCACAGAAATCTTACCGACACGCCCCTTTATCGGAACTCAGTTGGTGATTGGTTTCGCTGTGGTCCAACAAAGTGCTGCGTTGCCCAGTTAACTACATGTAAGTGCATATTCCTTGAAGATTACTTTGTGACAATCACAGCCTATTACTGTGATGGGCTCCAGCCCTCTGAGAGCTAATAGACTGATCCATGGATTTTAACAGCGATAACTTTCCACAGCAGTACTAACACTCTTTGTATGCTCCACCAACGTGCACTGTTTTGCTCAAAAAAGCCCACAAACTTCAGGGACTTCTCGGATCATATTTCATCATCTTACCAGTTTTTGAAGCAACACACTGCCGCCTACACAGCCCCTGCATGTTTTTAAATCTCAGGGCTGTTTTCTGTCTGAATTCCCACTAAGAGGTTTTACATTGCACTAACAACTGCATGCTACTTCACCACTTGCCTCTGACAGACAACAGTTACAGCTGTGGCAGTGTCAAAAGCGGTCAGATAAATCAGGGCTGATTTTGAAATTTGAACAAGTGAACAGTGCTGGTGTTTCTCTGGCGAGGATAGTCTCACATCCAACATTTATGCAGTAACCCTTTTTGTGCTGGCTTAACTTGAGCCCTGACTGGTTCATCTTTGTTGTCGTTTAATGGCTTTATGCAACAGCACTGTGTCTTTTCATAGCCCTTGATGCCACCTTTCCTTTTCCGTTTGTTTCTCTCACCCTGTCATAAATGTCTTTCAGTCCTTCTAAGTATCTACCGTGTCTCTCCTTTCCTCACCTCTTTCTGATCTTTACTGGTTTGCTGCGTCCTCTCCTCCCTGTCTCTCCTCGTCATTTCCACTTGTCAGGCTAAAGGGAGCAGACAAATGGACGGACAGATGAATACCCAGATAAGCAGAGGAGCAAAAAAGGATGATGGAGCGATGAAATAAAGGAGTGACAGTGCGTGACTACACTCAGCTGAGCCCAGTTCAGGGCCCTGGGGGCTGGGGTCGAGGGGGTGGGTGCAGCGAGTCAGAGAGGAAGAAAAATACAGACAAAGAGGGTGAAAATGATAAAACAGGCAGCAGGAGGAAAATAGATTTTAACGGCATATTTATAGCACATTCAGTAGTAAGGGGTGATAATCCAGGAAATGATGCTGTAAGCAAACATCAGTGTTTTCTCATAGACGTCTTTCTGTTGCTGTTTGATAAACCACAATAGAGATTCATGCTTTTGTCATGACACTTATTGGTGAAAGTAAAGAAGGAGGAAACATACCCTGTGTTTTTTAAAAACATAAGTCCCATCGCCCTTCTCAGGAACTAGCTCTCTCTCTTGCACAACATATTTGCAGTTTACGCTGATTATAGTGGCAGATGTACTACTCAAAGTGTGGGTCACTGGGTCCTGGATTTTGTACACAGAGCTACACAAAAAGCAGCTTTTTATTTATAGCCTGCACCCATAGATTTGGCTGAAATGGCAACTGTTGCTGGCAGTTTAATTGCCCGCTAGCTAATTAAGCTAACGCGAGCTGATTGATTGTGATGAAAACGCCACCGCCAGCTGACTTTTTAATGTTTCCAGCTGACTCGAACTCTGAAGTCTTAAATATGCCGGCTGAAGCTACACAGAAAAAAGTCCAACTGCACCAGTTGATGATCCATGTAGAAGGCACCAAAACACAGAGACCTGCTCCTTCTTGAACCGCAGTGTAGATCTACTCAGTCCAGTTATTAAATATGAGCCTGATCTTTCATTCTGCTCTGACCAGTTTGTGCTGCCCATGGACTTTTTTCACTGTACCTGCATATATATTCTTGCAGCCTATAATTTTGCCTAGTCTTTCAGTTTAAACACACTTTGACAGGTGCAGTGCAGTGAAAACTAGCATTTAGCTTTTGTAGCCATTCATAAAAAGTCTTGCATTTTGCTATGTTTTATTAATATTAGATATTAAACTGGAGCTGTGACAAACAGTCTCTCTCTCTTTTACTTCCTTACACTATGAGAATGTTAAATTTACAGAATACTGACATTTTATCTTCTTTTTTGGATAAACATCATGAAACAAATTAAAATATAAACTAATGATTCTGTTGAAGGGCGAAGACAAAGACAAGGCTCAGCAGTATTCACAAACACAAGAGCAGATACGTTGCATCACAGAAAACTGGATGGATGAAGTTCATGTTTTTCATTTATTCACAGTCTCGCTCATAATGTGTGATTGTCAACATCAGAGGTAAGTGTGAAGAACTGAAAACCACACCATGTAATGACTGTTAATCCCTTAAGGTATGGTAATCCTATAATTACTTGATTGAAGAAGAGAGGTAGCTTCAAACGCAGAGCCTTGTAGATCAGTGTGACTCGCTGCATTTCCTTTTCTCATTTAAGAAGTAATACAGTGTGTAGCAGTCTCCTGGGAGGTGGGCCACATATGTGCCATTACATGAGAAAACACTTAAACAAATACATTTGTAATTTATCATGTACAGCGTGCTGAAAATAACAGTAATACCCAGGAGGATGTTATTTGCTGGGATTGCAGGTAGGAGACTGACACCAAAAAGCCTGTAATCACAGGAAATGTGTGAACTATGTGAAGCACTGCAGATAAAGAAGAACAAAAGAGAAGAAGTAACTCTGACATTGTTTGGCTAGACCACACTACAGTATATTCTTTATTGGTGACACAGTTTTGACTGTGTTGGCTCTAAGAGAGAATTGACTATGAAATGAAACGGTGCCTGTGAGGTAACTAACTAGCTCAGGATGAGTTTGCACAAATGTGTCCTGTGTGTATGGTGTGGGGGGTCCAACTTCCATGTACACTTGGTGGTCACTTTATTAGGTACACCTGTACAATCATATGCACTTCAATGCAACACTTCTGCCTTAACATCTGTTTATGAAACTCAAAATTCACAGTTTTTGGTGAAATTGTCATAAATCAATTATATGTTTATTACTGAGGTTGCAGTTAAAGGTGATGTTGTACTTGACTATATTATATTCAGAGGTGTTCCTAATATTCTGACCCTCTCATGTACATACATGAGGGTCAGAATATTAGGGGAAGACAAAAATATAGAGACGTGTTCCTTTGTTATGGCAAACAAACAAATAAAAGCTAAAAATAAATGAATCTCAATCCTATGTACATGACCTGTTGCTGTAAATAACCACTAATGTAATCTACAGCTGAAAACAGTGCCTATCTGTTTTGGGAAATTTCTCAGGCTTTAAAAAAAAAAATAAATCCAACTATATATCTGTGATTTGTTTTGAACAATTTATTGTACGGTTCAGTAGGAGCCGGCGGGGCTTGGGGCAAAATGGCACGAACGGCACAGGGAAGTACTGAGAATCAAATTAGGATGTTTGCTTTTGATCCTTTCACAGGTTTTGTTGACAATAAGAAAAAGCACATCAGCCTTACACAGCTGGTGAAACAGTGACTGAAAATAAGTGTCAACATGTCCGTCCTGCTCAATAAAGCAGCAAAAAAAACCCCCAATACTGTTGACGAAAAAGAAAAGTGACAAAGATGTAATAACATTACTAATGGGAGGAGAGCAGGCACACGCTAACGTCTCATTTAGTCATTTAAATACTTTTAGAGCAGGAAGGCAGAATGGCACTCAATTTTGACTTGGTGTTTGTTCAGGCAAAATTAAAGTTTGTAAAGTTCTGGTGTCTTAAACATATCAGCTGAAGTATGATCACATATGTCTGCATACTTTTTGCCAGCGCCTTGGTGAGACTCGGGCTGTTCTGGGAAATGATTTTACATCTGATGATCTGTGAAGCCATCGGCTTCAGGGCCAGACAAACATATGGTACGAGTCAGGTGCAGGTGAGAGAATGACAGTAAAGAGCAATGGAGAGGAAAAAAATAAAAGAAGTAAAAAAAAAAATAGACATATTCAAGTGTGAAATGTGAAGATAATCCACCGTTCCAGCACATTTGTCTCTGCGTGCAGAGATGGACAGATAGAGGCTCAAGGAAATGGATGGATGGGTGGATGGATAGATGGATGGATGGGTGGAGGGATGGACAGGAAATGAAACTTATAACCTGAGTGATGATGTCTCCTGGTTTGACAAGAGGAGATATATAATCTCGTCTGCCAGGTGGGGACGGATGAATGGAGACAGAGAGGGTGAGACAGCAGGAACTATAAAGGAAGACATGACGGCATCCCTGAAGCCAAGATTTTTTAAAATGAAAAAGAGTCACATTGTGCCAAACCTAGAGAGAGAGAGAGCAGGTATGTGTATGTGTAGAGGTGAGTGCAGACGCTTTTTACTCTACGTATACGTGCAAGAGTCATCCAGGCTAAATTGACAGATGGAGAGTGATGAAAAGAAGATGCAGGGAGTAAGAGGTGAGGAGAGGAAGACAGGGTGATGAGACAGATGTGACAGGAGGGAGAAAAATATTCTAGTCTTTCATCATCCTTTCCCTTCCCTACTTTTCTCTTTCCTTCCCTCTAAATACGGGCTGATGAAGGCGTTGAGTAAACAAACCAGAAGCCCTTTGGTTGTTTGGAAGCTCTTTTAAAAACCACATACGTGTCAAAGGCGACCTATCGATTTCTGAGCAAACGCAAACAAACACCAATGTAGTTCTTCATCCTGTGACTCAGTGAATAAAAAGAAAACAGATTTAAAATGCTCACATCCCATACAGCTGCACATACAGACACACACATGCTTTAATTAACTACTGACAGATGGAAGAGATATTTGCAACCTCCATGAGTATCTACTGTAGCCACCACATATCGATATCCTGGCAACTAAACCACAAATAACTATGATTTTGTGAAAATGTTTTATTTTACGGGTTTGTAAATTCTAGTTTCTTTCCAAATAATTTCTTAAGCACCTTCCTGGAAAGAACCATATTAATTTTAACCATTAAAAGTTGAAACAGAGTGACCCCTTGGTACACTTCTACTTCTTTCCAAATGCAAAACTAACACAAACATGAGGCTTTTATTCTGAGGACAGAAGGTGAACTCCACATGCAAAGTGTGACATTTGTCTGCAAACAACCACAGAGTTCAGCATAAATGAAGAATAACATTTCTAATAATAAAGAAATATTAAGTGAGGTTTAAACTGAGCAATTTCTTTCATGAAAATTTATCTGGACTCCAAAAATAAACTCAGTCAATTTTTCTGTAATTAGTACCAAACTACATGGTTCTATAATAAACTCAAGAAATGATTTGCAAATATCACATAGAGAACTTTTCTTACCCAGATCTTGCATACTGCGCCAACTCTTTAGCTCTCTGAGACATGTGTTTTTTGGGTTATATACTAATAAATGTACCTGACCAACTGTTGGAAATTGCTTAACTTGAATTACAAGGCAGGACCAGCTGCCTTTTAAATATTTTATCAAGCTTATGATATTCCACTAATTATAGCTTTGGAGCCTCAAGGACAATCCACATACTGCCAGCATGTTTGAAGACTTTCTGATGTTTTTGACGTCTCCCACTTCGTCGTCTCACAGAGTAGATATGCTTCAATTTATACAAAAGTATTAATCCACACCAACTTCAAAAGAAGATATGCATGAAGATGAAACTCTCTGCATTTTTTTACCCTCCAAGTGTATTTATTTTCCACCGCTATGCTTGGCGAAGTTTAATCTCCACAGGCAGCCATTCAAATCCCATAAATCCCCTTCTAAGTTTAGCAAAAACTTTTTTTTTTACTGAATCTATATTGATCAATCAAGGCACACAGCTCTTGGAAACTTGTCAAGTGTGATTATGTACATGGAATATATAACCTTTGGTGCTGGTAATCAATTAAAAACAATACCTGCTTCCATCCAGCCATCGTCTATACTGCTTATCCTAATGAGGGTCATGGGGGGCTGAAGACAATCCCAGCTGACATTGGGTGAGAGGCGGTTCCACCCTGGACAGGTGGCCAGTCTATCACAGGGCTGACAAACAACCACACACACTCCTACAGGCAATTTAGAGCCACCAGTCAACCTGAGCTGCATGTCTTTGGACTGTGGGAGGAAGCCGGAGTACCTGGAGAGAACCCACGCAGGCACGGGGAGAACATGCAGACTCCACAGAAAGGTACCGGGTTGGCTGGGGCTCAAACCTGGAACCTTCTTGCTTTGAGGTGACAGTGCTAACCACTGCTACACCTTGATGCCCACACCTGTTTCTTTCCTGTATATTTCACAGATCATTAGTTTTGATGGTACTGATGAGATTAGTCACCCTGGTGCAGACGCTGTGGCAGACCCACTGCTGCACACTGCTGAAAGGACAACTAGACCCGAGGACCCTGGGGCTGTATGGAGGGTGGGGGATGCCTCAGTGGAGTAAACATCACACTTAAAAAACTGTTAATTAGTATATTCTATGTATATTCACTGTATTACACTATCTATTTGATCAGTGGCTAATTTTCTGTTCACTGCAACTCAAGTTATTTTCTGGTTTCCTGTAAATCTGAAAACTCTACGATGCAACCCACACATTGGACAGACGCCATGTCAAACCCTCACCTTAAACGTCTGTCCTGCAACTTTCTACTCAGTTAAAGAAGTTCCCCACCACTGGATCAGAAAGAACATAGCATGCAAAGACAATGGACATAACGGATGTTGCCAACAAAAGGAGTATTAACAAACATTGTGTCAGGGACACACATCCAAACACACCAAGGAAGAACATAAAACTACATATGTAGATGCTATAATTTCTGATACAACTTCACAGGACAACACAAAGATGCAAATAAAGTACTGTATGTGCTCTAACAAAGTCGAGTGTATGTGCACACACAAACACACCCATGTACACACACCCACACTCATTCATCCTCCAGTTCGCCCACATCACGCTATTCATTTAATCTTTGATTCCCTTTGCGGAGAGGATGACTTGGAAACATGAAAGCAATCCAGTGAACTGAGGAGAGGCCCATTCTAATCGCTCCATCTCTCTCTCTGTCCTTCTGTCTTTGAAGCCTGTTTGTTTCTCTGCTGCTCTTTCCGTTTTCTCTCACTCTCTTGTTTTTCATGTGTCAGTGATCATCTCAGTTTCCACCTCTCGGTCTCTTTCATCACCCCTTTTCTCCCCTTTCTCCCTGTTCATCTATTTCTCCTCTTCTCCATGTTTATCTCTCTCTCTTGTCTCCTTTGTCTCTTGCTTCTCCTCTCTTTCTTCTCGTTTTCTCCGCCCCTTCCCTTGGGGATCTGGCGGATCGTAGATGTTGCCACATGGGAATGGCGAGACCGGCGAAGCGGTGGATTAAACACAGAATGGGACTGCCTGGAGTCACTCGCACTTGAACAAACACACACAGGACACACTTGCAGCACAACATACACCATCACGTCACAGTTGCTTCTGTCTCCAGGATCTATTCTTAGAGTAGGAAGAGTAAGAAGATCTTTTCCCCTTTCCCTTCATCAACACTTCGCCCACCCCGCCTTTCCCTTTGCACTCCCATGCTCAGTGTCTGCCTCTGTGTCTGTCCCTTCATCAGTCTTCTCTGCTCTTGTCAGAAAATGTCATTAAGAAGCTCCAATTAAGGCTGACTAGATTGGTGGTTGCCATGGCAACAATACTTCTCGTACTATGACATGGTCAGGAGAGGGAGGGGTGAAAAGAAGTGGCCAAGAGAAGAAGAAGAAGAAACAGAGCAGAAGACAGTGTCACATTTGGCTTCTCAGGGACATCGGTGGAAGAGGCTGTGACTGGTTACTTAATTAATGGTATTAGTACCACAGTGTAAAAATGCTCAGCTACAAGTCCTGCATTCAAAATGTTTCCCAAGTACAAAAGTGTTAGCATCAAAATGAGCTTGAGGGTTTGGTATTTTTGTCTAACTTGTTAGGAAAACAAATTAAGGCCTTATTAAATCATTTCCCCACCATAACTTTATATTTCAGCCATGCTGCATAATAATCAAAGGAAACAAAGTTGTGTACTGTGGGTCATAAAAGTGTAATTTGCCCTACACTCAAAACATCCTTCCACTCAGCTTCAGGATTTATTTTCCCCATCAAATTAATTATCACTATCAAAAATAATTAATCACTATCTTTTGCATCAGAAAATAAAGTTAAATGTTTCATAAAGTAGGTTTACGTTATAGTTCAAGTTCAGTCTTTTGTTCCATTTGTCATAAATTCGCCTTTTTGGTAGAATGAAACCAGTACTACTTTGTATTTTAAGACTTTTAGGGGAAGGTGTTGCTGTTCTTTTTAAGGCAAAAATGAGGTTTAGCTAAAATATTAATAATACCGAGGAGTAACTGAAAATAGGATTTAACCCCCTCCCCCCCAGCACAGCAGTTTAACACAGTCCATAAGTATTCTACTGTCATGATTAATAAAATATAATATCATTTTGCTGGTTATTTGATATGATCTACTGTTACTTCACTGCTCGTATTAGGGACAGAGATCAGATCATGGTTGTGATCTACAAACTGAAAACACGTGGATCGGGGCCGTCAGGTAAACACCTATGCTCCTTCCTGGTTTCATCTGGGAGACCTGGACATGACTCTCAGGCCCCAGGGAGGCAGAGCTGAAAGCAGCAGGAGAGATAACTTAAATAGCCTCCATAAAGTTGTAAGAGCTAATTTAGGCTGAGCAACGGTGCCTGAACAAATTGAGACTCCCACATCACTAAAGGGGAGAGAATGAATTTAAAGATGACATAACTTTAGAGGAGGCATAATGATTTTAAGGTGAATGAGGAATTGAATTTTGAAAACATGATGAGAATGAAACTAGCTTTGATGAATATGAAGCTGAAGTGAATGAAGGATTGGATTCAACAATGCCTGATTTCATAAACCCAGAAACGAGTGAGAGCAGGTTGGTTGCTCATCATTCAGCACCGGGAGTTTTTATCACTCCCTGCCCCGTGTAATAGCTCAACTCTCTGCTGCTGGTCGCCCTCGTGGTTCTGCCCCAGGGGTGCAGTTGTAGGTCGAGGCCACATTTTGGCACTTACACACTGAGTTAGCGTTTTTGCTTCCATCTTTCACAGTATTGTACAATACCTGCAACATGGACACAGAAATTAGCGAGCACACTATGTGATTGAAAACATTTTAGAACAGGTGTATAAATAAATAAGTTCTGTTGTTTCAAATCAATGACTTTCACAAAACATGATGTGGTGGAAACCTATCTGACCTGCACTGTAGATAATTTCACTTTGCCATTTCCACTTCTCATAACAAAATATCCTGTAAAGTTTAGTGGTATTGCTGAGTTGTATTTTCTACCGTGTTTACTGAACAATTCAGGTCGTTGGCCTCAGTTTACCACATTAAAAGTAGCTGAAATGTGTTTGTACCATAAAGACAAAATAAATTATGCCTATTGCACAAAAGACAACTTATTAGCAGACAAGCACATTGATACTGGACCCAGATAACATTTTTAAAGATTCTTACATATGTTGGTTAATGCTCACTGAAGATAAGTTACTGTGAGGGATACTTTGTTGTCAAACTTATAACGTTACCTAAGGTACACAGAGAATGTTGCCTTTTTTAAATAACACGGTAGATTCAAATCCAATATGTAATGTGTCTTTTTTATTTTTGGTCAAAGCCAAGTAAGACTTAATTTAAACATTCACCTCATAAAGCATACACAGAGTACAAAAAACTTTAATTAGACATTCTGAGTCATTTGGTATCTTGATGAAGAAGACCTGACTTGCTTCCACCTACATACACACATTTTAATTAACTTCTCCAATATTAAATTACTGTGTTTCTCAAATATTAAATCATTTTGTATATTTAACAAATGTAACCTGCCAGCTACTTGAGATTCATGGCCATGGAAATGGAAATGAAAATCCACACACATGAATGTTGACTTTTGAGATATTGGTTCACCATTGACCTGGCACCACACAGTCAGGATGAGAATCAACAAGCAGACGATTGTTTGTCCACCTTCGCTCAGCCTGCGTGTGTGTGCATGAAAACATGAGAAGCTGAGGATGGAAACGTTTGAGTTGTCTATGCGCACAATGTTGTACAGAGAACAAACTCTGTGGTTCTGCAAAGCCAGCTTTCCCTTATAGGACAAGAGTCCAGTTTAAACCATTTATGCTATTTAAAGCAGGACGAGATGTTGCTATTTGTTGGCTCTGCATCCACACAGGTAGAAATCTACTGTACACAAATGATTCCTTCACACCAGTAAAGCTCCATTAGACCAGAATGTGATGCAGCCACAGCCTGCACCTTCACAGAGCTGGAGTCAAGGCCAAATGCATCTTCAGCAGCATTTATCACAAGCTGATCTTTGAAATGTGCTGAACATCTTGATGATATCGAATAGCAAATCTGAGGGTGGATTTCTTTCATTTTAAAAATCAGTGGTCACACTTTACACACATTTGAATTAAGCAATTTCCCATTTCTTGCTGGAGTGAGCCTCCGCTCGCCTCAAGAGGCACAGAAGCAGCGCCGTGTGGAAACTTGTTCTGCTAATCCAGCAGCATGCTGATCTGTGGCTCAATCTGCCTTCCCGCTGCACCCGGCAATTTATTTGCCTCTGTCTGCACTGAGGGGCGATGAATCATAAGGAAAAGGGTGCTATCCCACTTTTAACCTCTCACCCAGTACCGATACACATGCATCCAGCACTGACATCCTGATCTTATAGTAAATAGAAGCAGCAATACAGCAATGCAACAACACTCGTTGCACTTTGTGTACAAAGACGTTTGCTTAGCAAATTACATGAAGTCCCACTGTTTCATTTTTTTAATTAAAAAAGTGAAGCATATTTATACACATTTTTATTTTATGTCTGTTAACTGGTCATAACTAAAAACCTACTGGAGGCCTGTTGGTGTAAACTGAGTTTACAGAAATTATGACAACTTAACATCAGGAAACAGTTACTTCGATTTAGTGGTTGTCTCATCTTTATCTGTGTATGATATTATAGTGTACTGCATGTAAATTATATTTCACTTATTTATTTGATAGCACAGCTTTAGCTAATGCTCATACTGTATGATGGACAGATTCTAAGGTCCTTGAGATTTTGGGCTAGACTACATGACTACAACTGACCGGATCATTAAAACACGTCAATCAATTTGAAAGTGGCGTAAACTTATAATTCTATTGGTCGAGTTTAGTGGATTAGTGACGTTTCTGTTTGCATCTGGATTTTGGATTGTGTCTTTACAAATCAAATGTAATAGTAGTCATTATGCAAAACACATAACTGTAACTACAGGCACCAGATAAATGCAGGGGAGGAAATGCTTTCCCCCTGAAATGTACTGAAATAGAAGCTCAAAGTAGCATAGAGAGGATATACATAAAGCTGCTATAAATCCACAGATAATTACTCTGCAGTTCCCCTCAGGTATACTTAGCTCTTCAGCATTTTTCAGCTCATTGGTTTGGTTTTCCAGCCCACAAATTTACTGTTTTGGTTCACTTTTACTGCTCTCATTAGCATCTTTTCCAGATGCAGGCAACTATTTTCAATGAAAAAGGTCTGATAGCCCTACTGGCTTCCTGCTCGACACCAACTGGCAGACAACCGCACTTAGCGGCCAGTTTGAGAACAGAGTGGAGCATTTAGCAGCTAAAGAGCCAAATCTTTCCCTCGGGAGTTGGTGGAGCCCAAAATCAGAGTCAGACTAGGATGACTATTGGATTTGCATTCATCAAATGCCCAGAAACAAATCCAGATCAATGCTAATGTTTCTCTGGATCTGCTGGATGTGGAAAAGAGACACGATTTGCTAACACGTCCCCTGCATCTGCTTAAAAGGTGACAATATCACCGCTGGCTTTGCAGCTTCTTTCTGTTGCCCACAACTGTCAAAAAATGTATTATTGCAAATTTAAGGTGAAGAACCCGAAAATTACACTAATTCCATAAAAAATACGTTGCTACTTTCCACCACAGTACACATTGGAACACAATCTGTTTGCGCACACACAGAGCCCGGCACGTTCACACTCCGACTCATGCACAAAATGCCACCCCCTGACTGTAATCCAGTATAGCTTAGTGTTGAGTTATAGCCCATTATTCCAGTGCTATACAACAGGCTTCAGACTATGGAGGTGGGAGATAGCGCTCCTCCAGCGCTCAGCAGTCACACAAAGATTATTCTACCTTGTGTATAACAGACAGCCAAGGAGGACCCGGGCTGCTTATCAGTATATACAGTGGGCCACAAATGCAGGAGTGTTATATGTGTGTGTCGAGGAGGTGCGTGTGCATGAGAGGGAGCATCCATCCCAGAGGTGTCAGAGTTATCTCCTGAGGCCAGAAAGAAAGAGTGAGAGACAAGATGAGAGGAAGACAGAGATGGATGGAAGGAGGAAGAGAGAAGGAGTGAGAGGACGGGAGAGAGATGTGGACGAACATGAGAGAGAGAGAGGGTGTTGTCAGCGATGTGCAGCAAGGCTTGTAAGACTTGATCAGTGTGTCAGTGGCCATATCGATTCCAGGTGTGAGCTGGACACACACACAAACACAAGCACACAAACATATGTGAGGAACCAGCCAAAGCTCGCCATCACTTCTTCCTGTTTAATCTCAGAGTCACGTGACAGCCTATTACTGAAACTGACTTTGGATCAGGTATGGGACAATCCATCACCAAGGCTGGTCTACAACAGAGAGGATTAAGAAGAAGAGTGGCAACATCTCCACTGACTCTAGAAGGGCTGTTTTATTACAGTCATGGAGGATCGTGGGAATGTCGAATAGTTCCAGACATTAGGAGCAGCGCCATAGTTACATCGCTACCTTCTAAAGCAAAAAGTTGAAATCAGTAGCAATAATTGTGACATTTTAGGTTAGCAACATGTGTCAGAACAGTTATATGTTATATAAACTTTTTGACTGTCTCCCTCAAATACTGTATCACTTTAATAATGACCTAGCTAACTAGCTAAGCTATCTGCAACAACACAACACGAACTAAGTTTGGCTTTACAAGTAATCAAAATTAGTGATGAATCCTGCTGTTCCCAACAAAAAACAATGAATTGACTGTTTGGAACTATCTGAAGCTACTGTACATAAGACACATCTTTGGTCTACAATGGAAAATCTGTAACTGTAGGAAAATGTGGTGTCCAATAAAAGTTGGTGTATTAATTGCAGATCAAACATTTTACACTGCTGCCTGTGGCTTCCTCAGACAACAGCCAGTGCTACGGATTTTCAGACATATTCAATAAAGCAAAATAACTAGTTAGCTCTTTTTAACAGCGGTTTGTACAGTTTCTTTGTTGACCAGTTATAATTGCCGAGCCTGTGTGGTGAAACAAGTGAGACAGCTGTCAGGTCATTAGTTTGCATCCTGTGCACACATTGTTCCTGACATTGCTTGTTCCTAATGGTCAGAGAAGCACCTTGCATGTGAGTTAGTGAGTGAACAGGTGAAGGAGAGGCAAACTGTA
This sequence comes from Monopterus albus, assembly GCF_001952655.1. Lineage (NCBI taxonomy): Eukaryota > Metazoa > Chordata > Actinopteri > Synbranchiformes > Synbranchidae > Monopterus > Monopterus albus. The sequence goes on along the minus strand of NW_018128086.1, from coordinate 319,831 downwards.
AAGCACTTTGTATATATGTGCTCTATAAATGCAGCCATTTACAACCCTGACTTTCTAAGATGGTCATCAATCATCAGTGTGACAACAAAAGTTTTTATCACATTAAAATGATACAAGTTTGCTGCTGCTGCTGCTTTCACAACTTTCTGTTGAGGTCTGTTCTAATCTTTATCATATTATAACTAAATCAAAGTTTTGTTGCTGATGTCTAGTTTATGACCTTTTCTGTTTGTGGATAATAACATTTCTAACAAACTTACTATTTAAAATTAAATATTTTTTTATGTAGCTGAAATGATTTCCACCCAGTCCCCGAAGCCCAGGAAGATAATATATTTTTAATCTAGTGTGCACACAAAATATAGATTTTGAGCCATCAAGATAATAAAGTGTGTGCTGAAGATAAATTGTGCCTACAACTTATTATCTGTTGGAAGAGAAAAGAAAAAACATCTTCCAGAACTTTGAGGACATCATTGATCAGTTTCTTCTGAAGCTGCAGTTTCTTAAAAACAAAAAATACTTTCACAGTGACTTCAAATTAGACGTTAGATCTTTCACATTAAAATTCCTCTAAATTTCTTGCTTTTGAATAAAACATGGCATTTGTATGCATAGTCACATATTGTCTATACCACAGTGCAGACGGGGAGCAGGGGTCCAAAGTATTTTAGTAAAATGTTTAAATGTTAGTTTTAAAATGGTTTCAGGGTTTTGTTTAAAGAAAACATCTTCTTCACCACACAAACTGAGTAATGATCACTGATTTCAATAACAACATCAAGGTGAACTTGTAAAGAAGTGTGTCCAACAGCCACACCTTTTCCTTGCAAGGTTCTTTATCTTAGACAAACAAGCCTTCCAGGTTTAACAACAATGGTCAGGGGGAGCTGAATATTTCACTGTGCACATCAGGAAGCACACAGATGCACAGACACGGTGCTGGGCAGCAGGCTGGAGCAGACACCTGCTCCCGTGTCTGGAGCTGCTGCAAACAGGTGAGAAAAGCTCGACTGCCGTGACAAGCTAAAACACATCAGCACCGTTCCTCGAGGAGAGGAAGTCAAGGAGGGAGGCAGGAAAAGAAAGACGCCAGCTGGGGTGGAGGTGGAGACAGTTTTTGTGTATTCTGCCTGATAATGACGGTGGGAGGAGGGAGACTATGAAGCAAAGGAGAAACGGAGAGGAGGGAGAGAGACTGAAAGAGAGAGCAGATGTGTGTGTGCTGGAAAGCAGAGCAGACAGTGGAGGTTAGAAGTCAACAGGTAAATCCTGGTGGGAATAAAAAGATTGACAGAGAGCCGAGTCCATCTGTGTCAATCTCTGCAGCCCAAACTGACTCAGTGACCTTGCGACTGACTGACGGACTGGCAGAAATCCCTTTCTGATTACTGACACGTCGGCCGAACGGCTGGCTGGTTTTATAAATCACTTGACTACCTGGCCGTTCATGTCACTGATCACCTGGCTGACAGACGGACTCACTGCTCCGCTGGCCGGTACTTACTGCTAATCAGTGGCCATACAATGATTAACTCACGATCAATAAGTTCATGGCTGATTGATCGACAATTAGATGTCAGCAGAAAATGCAGAAACACACGGTATGGTCAACAGCATGCGGACAGGGTTGAGCCTAAACCCTTCATTCCAAATAATGGAAACCCTAGTGGTAGAGCTTTCAGTGTTTAGACAATATTTAAAACCAAAATTACATAAAATTATTCTGATTTTTATCTTTTATTAGATACATCCAGAGCCAAATCCTGGAGCACGAGCCAGGCGTTGCTGATCAACATCAGTGCTGGGCCTCAGTCCCTACAGCCAGGTCTGAAACCAGAAGAGTGGAGGCCGATGGGAGCAGATTAATGCCTATGCTTTTGAAGAGAGAAGCTGAAAAATAAACACTGCACGTGGACAAACTGTGGAACAACGTGCCTCTGTCTAACAGGCTCCTACTTTCCCTGCTCTTAAATCCCAGCTGAAGATCTATTGTTACTGTCTGGTTTTTTCCTCCTACCAGAGTTTTAGCCTTATTTGTGGTAAATGTCATTTATTTTATAAATAAAATGATGTACACACTGTACAGTTCCTATTGCTACTCCTTGAACATTTCTGTGTTACATGTTCTTTGTGCTACACACTTGTAAGAACGAGGTTTTTAGAAATACTGTGGCCTGCAGACTGACGTATTTACTGCTGGTTGAGGTAATGACTAAGACATAAGTAGGAACTATTTTTCAACCAGAACACTTTATGGAATAGTTTTTTTGTTGTTGTTGTTGAAAACCTGAAAAATTTCTCTCCTAATGGCCTTTTTCTTTCTTTAAATATCAGATGCTTGCTCACCTTCACTGTCAGCAGTGACAGCAGCGCTGCGTCAGTGAGGCAGCTCTTTGACTCTGACATGCTTTGTGCGTATGATTAGTTTACTGACACTGTGTCATCTGCACCAAGTGTGGAGTCCTGCCACACTTTGTCCTGTGCGCTCTGTGTCAGCTGTGATGCTCGCTGTAATGCATCACAGCCAATTAGTCGAGTCACATTCTGTTTGCACCCGTTGTAGTTGGCACATCAAGACGATGGTGTTTCTAACTGTCTGCTTGAAAGAGCGGAGCTGAATGTGTCGCATCCGACTTCTCTCTGATCCTTTGACAACAATGAGAATCTATCGGGCTTTATTTGGGAGTTTAAGCAGGTGTTCAAAGTGTTTAAGTCTGCAAGTTAGAATAAGTGTACTGGCAGACGGCCGGACCACTTGCTTTACTGGCTGATCACTACAACGGAAGTGCCGGCGCAAGTTCTCCTTTCTTAATGAATCCTCTTATCCTCTAATTGCAAAGTGTAAAACAAAGCTTAATTGTTCCTATCTCCATACAAGAGGCATTGTTGCGAATGTTTAATGTTAATTAATTAGAGCTGAGTGGACAATATGTGAATCTTATTGCAAACAAATGCTGGGATTTACAATAAAGTGCATGTGTGGGATCCATTCAAACTCTGATCCATGCACATCCACATTCTGACACTGACAAATGAGAATCTCCACCTGCAAACCAAGCAATTGTATTCAAAGCAATGACCTTTGAGTCAGTTTTTTATGTCCCACAGAATTAGACAGACCTCTTGCAATAATAAAATACAGGACTGGAGTCTTTAAAGGGCAGCTTCACCAAATTTTACATATCAAGTTCCCGTTACTCAACATTACAGAACAACCCAAACCAACAAGCAGTTGTTTAATGACTTATGTGGCACTGGAGGAAGTGCAAAGTCTGAGAAAGTAACCCTGACAATGCCACTGTAATGCATCACTGCTTGTGTATAAAGATGACACATTTATATCAGAAAGCCTTTGGAAAAAGCAGGATCCAGTGTTATTGGAGAATGACCCCTGCTAGGGACGACAGCATCTTGGCCTCTGCTCCATAAACTATCATAATTCTTTTTAATATGTCTCTTGCGAGTCCCCAGAGTTCATTAAAGTGCAATGCTAATTTGCTCAAGTGCCCCTTAAATCAGACATCGAGCCCCGTTTTCTCCTGAAGATTCGGTGTCTTGTGTTGTGTGTCCCATTTAAGTGCAAAAATCTCAAAGTGTGAAGAAGCAGGACTGAGCAGGCACTGGGTCTGTCAAGGGTTTGCAATTATACTGAGTGGTTTAATGGCAGGTCACAGAGGACAGGGAAAGTCTGAAGAAATGGACTTTCATAGCTCAAATAAAAAATAATTGCCAAGTTTAAATAACCATGCATTTGAAAATCAAAAGGCAGATCAAGGCCACCTGCAGAAGTCTTAGTTTTCATTAAACATAAACCGCTGGTGTCCTCTTAGCTTTCTCAACATTTCTTTCACATTTCTCAGAAGGTCCTGCTGCCCGAATTGCAGCATTAGTTGTTGCCCAAACACATTCCCAGTTTTCTGTCATTGCTCACATACAAAACAAAGCTGTGGGCCCCGACCTTCGTTTTCACACCATTACCGTTGGGTGTCTTGTGCTTCATCTTCGCCGTTTGGTGTGAAGTGTGTTTCGTTAACTATTCATGGCTCATTGTTGGATCTAACAAGGTGGGGCTGCGAGGCCCCCATGAATTACAACTTAATTGGAACTGACAAGTGGAGTGTGATTAAAGTTTACATACGATTTAATAAACCGAGTTATGCTTTGTTAGGCACACTTCCTCCTTCCACCATTTACTGTGAAACAGATGCACATTTTTATATATTTGTCTGCAGATCATTCCCATCTGGCATACGACATCATTTTTCTTGACGTTTCCTCTGAGCAAAAATGAATAAGTTAAAAAGTGACTCCTACAGCAGCTATATCTGTAAATGTCTGGCTGACGGGATTTTTAAGAGCAGACAAGGTGACAGAGGAGAGGAAGGTGCACTTGGAGGTGTGCACACGCTCACGCACACACAGGAAGCTTAAGGCAATGTGCTCTCTGGTCCATTAAATCATAGCAAATGTATCTATCAGGGGAATGTCAGTAAGATTAAGAGCAGATCAAAAGAACACAGATCATATCATCTGAGTGGAGACGGACAGAAACAGACTGAAAGTCTATCTTCAAGCAGTCAGACTGAAAGAGAAAGAGGCAGGCGAGGATTTGTGATGTTGATCAGTGTAGCACAGTACATGGCACAAAGTCTACAAATAGAATACCTCAAATGTAAAAATAAAAACTGTAATGTTACAAAAAGAGGCTGTTCTATACTAAAAAGTGCCTGCACACTATAGGTCAGCTGTAGCTGAGGAGAAAGTCTGGTGCCTTGTGCGACAGTGTTTGTACTGGGAGGTGGTCATGGTGGAGGGGTGGACTGATTAAACAGAAGACCGTCATGGGAAGCTGCTGTTCAGTTGCCTTTTCAAACCAATAACCATTGTTGTTCCTTTTAACCACGATCATTTCATAACCTTAAACCTGTGTTTATTATTGGAACCATGACAACGAAGGTACTGCATGTCGCCGCTGGTTCACCTGCAGCCAGGAGGCGCTCGTATGGGTCCTGTCTGACAAGTAACCTACAGGACTTTAAAACTGTTGTGCAGATCAGTAATGTAAATGCTGCCTTCATGTTATGAGCAAAGATTTCCTGACAGCAAAGTGCAAAGTGTGGGGGGGGGGGATGCTTTTTACATGACATAAGCTTTTTACATGACAGTTTAAATGAAGCCTTCCTCTCTGGGGTGAGATGTGCCATGAAAGTTGTTTCTGCTGTGGCGTGATGGCGCTGAGGTGCCCGTCTGAGCCAAAAACAAATTGCTGTCATTGCAGCGTGATGAAGAGGAAGGGGGAGGCTGCAGTTATCCCACCTTTTGATTATTCAGCATTTCTGAAGCCTATCTAAAATATGTTTTAAAAAAAGTCCCCTCCTTTCTAAAGGCTTAAGAGACTGAGTTAGCAGGGCTTAACAGAGAGAGAGAGAGAGAGAGAGAGAGAGGGAGACACAATAAGAGGGGAAACAGAGAGAGGAAGGGACGGAGGGAGAGAGAAATGAAGACCACCACAAGAGAGGACTGATTTAGCCTCACTGTGGTCTAAAATAAGACATCTCCCATCTTTAAAGCAAGTTCATCAAAACTCGGAGAGTCATCACAGTTACAGTACAAACTCTGCTCAAATTAGGAAGAGTTATCAGCGTCCATCATAAACAAATCACGTCTGGCACAACATCAGCACAGGTCTGAACGCAAAACTGGCAAAAACTAAAAACTACTGAGGATAACTGGATCACAGAGTAGAAAAATGAATTCCAGAGTGGGCGAACTGATTCCTAAAGTATCAATACAATGAAGACTAAGTCTTGGTTTGTGCGAATGGGTCTCACACTATATCAATACACAATATGTTGTTGTTGTTGTTTACCACAAAAAACTCTTTATACTTTTACTTCATTTTAACATGCATGGCATCATACGGTGGAATAACAAAAAGATATGTTTTGTTTGGCAAAATACTTTCACCGTAACTTCAAATGAGATGTAATCTCTTACATATATCATGACATACGGCTCTCCCCTACATAATACTGTTGCCACTTTTTAAAGTATTGTCACTGGTGATTCCTGCCCTGCTGTCACTGTTTCTTCAGTCACTCCAATTAAATTCTATCTTTGGACTGTCACAAAAAAAAGGCATTAAATCTTTTCATATGATTAGAAACCACTGTGCAGTGTTTAAGCATAAGATAATTCTATTATCTATTACTCACACTGCACTTCCTGGATAGCCTTTCATTTTCTCTCAAGTACCTGAAGCATTGTATCTTGCAGTTTTTTTATGCAGTAATATTTTTGCGCATGTGCGATCAAGTCTCCCTTTATACCAGAAAAATGACCATCTATTTTTATAAATCTGATCAGAGAAAAACTGATCTTATTGCAACATGGAAAGGCTCACAGTCACCCACTACCATCAAAAGAAAAAAGAGCCAATCTGCCAGACTCCTCCCAGTAGGAAATTGCACCTCAGCAGGTCAACAGGGTTACAGACAGGGTGTGCACATTGGTGGGAAAGTGTCCACAGGGGTGCAGAAATATCAGCAGTGCTGAAGAAAAAAAAAATTCCATCACCAAGTCATCGCCTTGGCTGCTAAGTAGAGAGGCAGTGAAGAACAAGGCCTCCGGAGATGACAGAAAAGCAAGAACAGCAACACCTGCCAAGTTTGTCGATTCACAGAGAGAGTTCAGTGTTTTTTACTTCGGCTGGAGAGCCAGGCCTTTGAGACGTATTATTATTTGAGACAACCAACCAATTTTATGTATATATTGGGATTTCAAACTCTGAACACACACACACACACACACACACACACACACACACACACACACACACACACAGAGAGGTGCAGATCAGCAGATCAGTATTAGTCCATTAATATTACATACCTCATACAATTCTTCTCATTCTTTATTCCACTTGTCTTCAAATAAAGTAACAAAGTAGGAATAATATATATTACTGTATAAATTTTTAAAAGCAGTTCATTTAATTTCTGCTATGTTCACTCCATGAGGGATGGATGGTAGAGATGGAAATGATTCCCCAGTTAATGACCTGCACATGCCCAGGTCACTGGTTACCTAAAGTTGGTCCTTCAATTACAGAGTTGCTCATGTGACAGGTAGAAATTCAGTGCTTTATAACATTATATTGAAATTTGGGTTTGTCTGATGTTAAGCATTCGTGTTTGTTTGATTTCCAAGCACTTCACAGCCTTTCAAAGACATATTGCTTCATGGTTGGAATTATAACTGAAGTGGAAGCTATTTACAAGCCAGAACTTTGTGTCTGTGGTAAGACGGCTTTAGACTCTCTGTTGTCTGATCTGCTCTTCTTTACTGTTTAATTTGCTGTTGTTTATGTTTTTAATGCAAACTCAACTCTTGCTCCATCTGTTTCACATTACAACACTAAGACACAGTTCAACGAAACCCCTTTCGTTCCCAGGACGCAATCTACTGTGAAACAGCTGCAGGAGTTGGTGATGTTCATCAACAGCAGCTTAACAGAAAAACACACAGCACTAAAAACAGGCTGAATTAAATTAACGGGAAATAAAAGAACTGATTCAGAGCAACAGAGAGAGAATATTGGAAAAGTAGGCGCGCCAAATTAGCAATCAGCAGTTACTATTTGCAATTTCCCTGTAGATACCACTGTCTCTAAATTAGTCTCATACTGAAGAAAACCTAAAAACCTGATAATTCTCAGGCAACGTCAAGGTTTATACTGTAAGGAGCATATTTTTCTATGATTTCTAGGCATATTTGTGGATGTTTACTGGAGATGCACATCAGGAAGTATAAATCAGTTAGTGTTTTCAGTCGATTAAAATAATCAAACAATTAACTGCATAATCGTTAATAGACAGCGTACGATTAATCACAAATTTTTCACACTTTTTAAAATCTGTTCTAAACAGTGGTAAAAGTAACCAAGTAAAAGGTAAGTTGGTTCACATCGACAGTACATGCAGATAACTCTGGCCCTGCTGAGAGAATCACCTGACGGGGCTTTGAAGCTGAACTTGCCGTTCAAGAGACCCTTTTATCCATTTCTGCTCAAGGAGGTTTTGTTTCTGCTTGCCATCCATAAAGTTACTGCTGCATTGCTTCCTGATCTCCCAAACTATGGGATGGGTGTGCATTAATCGTGTGGTGTTAAAAGGAATTTGCATTAACTTATTGTTGCATTAACTTTGACAGCCCTACTCACAGTTAATCTAAAAATGTGTAACATGTCTGTGTTCAGATTTGACTGTGCTATGAAACTCTGGGTTTTGACACTGATTATGGCAATCACCACTAAGGGTTTTACAGGTGCCTACCTTGCAGTAATTACCTCCATGAGCTGTGTGTCACTGCTGCTACAACTGCTGACAGTGCTGATATGTTACATACCCTACAATAAATAACCTCCTAACTTGGAATGTTATCCCATTAAATGGCTGTTATTAATTTGTCATTGGGCTCTACTCCATGTCCTAGTTGGCTCAGTAGGCCATTACCTTGTGCTGGACCTTCAGTGGTGACAATGTAGGCTGGGCGGGCGCTGCTTTGTCACCTGTCCCACCCAGATTTAATCTTAATCTGGTCAGGGGGACTGAAGCAGTTTCCGGTCACCATCTTGCTTCTCTGACTTTGGGCCCAACTTTTATTTAATGTTCTGTCTCTGTCATCTGATGTTGGTGCTTCTTGAATGAAATGGGTTTATGTACCTGCTAAATTCATCTACAATCCACCAAGAACTAGACAAGACAACATGTGGGGGAAAAAAAGCCAAGATAAACTAGGAAAATGCAGCAGCACACGTGTGTATTTACAGGATGAAAAGTTCTGATAATGTATCATGAATTGTTGTGGATTTGGTAATGTTAAACTTTCAGTCAAATGTTGATATCAGTCAGACGTGGACAGACAACCATCTGAATTGTTCCCTCGCTGTTTGCTACAGAAATCTCACTGCTTTAATGCTATCTGACAGATTAGCTTCTCATCTCAAGCTGAGCCCAGTGAACAGGATTTTAGTCCAAATGTGAGTGTATCCAACTTCTGCAGAGCACAGGGACACCGTGTGAACAGGTAAACAACTTTTTCCACACACTTCACTATGAATGGGATCTGCCATATGAGAGAAGAGGCATGGGAGAGACGGCGGGGTGGCTCAGTCCCATGAAAAAATATCACCAGGTTTGATCCCATCAAAAGCCCATTACCTATTAACAAACTGAACACAAACATCCTGCTTCTTTTTGATCCGGTATGAATCAGTTAAAAACTTGAAAAGTAAATGTGTATATAGAGTGGGAGACCAGAAACAGACACCGACATGTAGCAAGTGTGCGCACACTAAATTAGGCAGCTCATCCTGAAGGCAAAGCTACATGGCAAAGACCTCCACACTCTTTTCTTCTGCAGAGCTGAGTGGGTTCTGAGAAAAACAGTTCATGAAATCCAATTTTTTTTTCTCACAACCTTACTGAACCTCTCTTCATTCATAAAGCATCACTGCTGCTCTCACACACACAGATCAAGCTCACAGGGAGAAACACACACAGAAGCAAGACAGAAGTTAATGTGCATTCTAGTACATTCTAGCTGAGTATAATGGCACCTGCAAACTGCAGACTATCGTCATTGTAACTCCGGGTCTCTAGGAAACACAACTCAGCGTGGACAAGGATGCAGCTAAGTAAAACGAGCAGAAACATTAGGCCTGTGAGTGAGAGCCTTGGAGGCAGGCTGTCGAAACAGCTCTCGCGGGTTTAGCAGTTTCTCATGTGGATTCCTCCTTTGTTTGTTTTCTGCTATGACTGTAATGGGCCTTTTATTGCGGGAGCTGGACTAAAATAAAACTGACAACGGTGCAGTTTTGCAGAAGGATTGGACCTTTGGCTGCAGCCCACGAGTAAACCCTTCCTCTTTTTATGCCTCTGCTGCCGGGTAAAAGCTGGACATCTGCAAGTGATATTTTTCACGCGGGAAGGAAAGATTGTTTTTATGCTCTTTTGTTTGTGTTGCCTGTTTATTAAGTGAGTCACAAGGGTTTTAATAAGACCATGGAACTCTGGCAAACGCATACTGCAGTGGATACACCTGCAGTAGAATCATCAAACCTGCTGTAACACCACCACTATGCTTCTATATGTTAAGAACAAGCTATTAAACAAGTGACAACCATTACAGTAGGTTTCCCAGATAGTGTGTTAGTGTATAGAAAGTGGTGCAACCACACAGAGGTGGTCATATAAAAACACTCTTGGATTTCCACATTAAATGTCATGTCTCCTATTATATGTATTTAAATGAGGAACTTGAACTGTGTCCTTTTCTAAAACAACACTTTTCTTAACAGTTTTGTGTGACATTACAGCAGCTTATGGCAGCTGGCCTGATGCTTTCACTACAGTCAACCACAGACCTTTAGTCATTACGTAGCTGTTTCAGCCACATTAATAACTACTTACTTGTTTGATTTAAAGCTCATTTTAAACACAGCTAAAAATACAAAAACAAAATGCATGGTAACCATTAAATCACAAAATAAAAAGATGTGGTCAGATCCTCCACCAATTGCTACCACGCAAAGGAAGAGTACTGAATTTGTTGTATTAGAAAAGTATCTTGGAATTACACTGGATGACCATATTGAGTCTCCTGTATAAAGCTGGGTTTCTTCTTTAGAGGTAATAACAGCTTGTGTCTGCAACATTTATGACACTGATTGACTATGGAGACATTTTTAACAAATGCTTCATATCAGTTTTGGCATTTTTTGGAATCTGTATCATGGAGCTTTAAAATTTATTGCAAATTGGTGACCTATTACTGGACTCTTAATGCTCATGTTGAATGGACCTCCTGAGCTCTCGAACACTCCTACACTGACATTATTTATAAAGCCACTCTTGGCCTTTTACCGGCTTATTTGTGCACTTACATGGAAAGGAAAGATGGGAGCTCTTATGCTCTTTGATCACAGAACAAAGGTTAAAACAAAATTTGGTAAGTGGGCCTTTTTGTAGATGGAACCCTTTCCAAAAGAACTAAAATTGAATTCATTAGTATCCTTGGGTAGCCTTAAAGCTTTGCTGTACTTGGCATTGTCAGGATGTTTGCTTATTCCATTTGTTTGAATGGTTTAAACTTGAGTATCTGACTCACTGTTCTTACAGGGTTTGATTTATTTTATTATCAAATTGCTCGCTTCAGTAAAGAGAGGATGTTATGGATTTATTTGAATTGTTTGTATCTGTGTTGTCATGATTGATGGTGTTTCTTATCTTGGCCAAGACACTCTTGAAAAACAGATTTTTAATCTCAGTGAGATTTTCATGGTTAAAGAAAAGTTAAATAAATTAATAACTTGTAATTCTCCTTGTGTAATCTGTGTGTAGTTCAGTAAATATATGTGTAATTTGCATTTTGTGGTTAATTGTGTGGACTGAATGTTGTAAGGAGCCTGGTGAGGTTTTTAGACAGGCAAATCTGAGGACGTCTTTGTCTACAGGGAGCCACTTAGTCTATTTGTTAGTTGGTGAAAAGTTCAAGTAACCCAGCCGTGAAACTGAAAGGCTACTGCACACTGAAGAAAGTGATCATTTTAGCATCTGGACTCATCTGACTTTAGGGTGTTTGTTATTACAGGAATAAATCCCTCAAACCCTGCAAATGTTTAATCTGAAAGTGGCTTTTCATGACGATGAAAGACGATGTTTCAAGCCAATAGTCTTGCTAGTGCAGTGATGCTAAAAGAAAGAGGCGAGCTCCGGTACGGTGCTATCTGGATGCCAGGAGGCGGAGCTTAGCACAGATGGGTTTGGGCCCAGTTTAACCCCTTAATACGGTGGCATCCACAAAATGTGGACATAAAGATTAATTCCTGATCTGGACAAACCCAATTGGTAACCCCACAGAAACTGTAATTAGCTATTCCTAACTAACAGTTGCATCTGAGATTACAGGCAAACACACCCTTTAATCCATTCCTTAGAATTTTGTATTTTGGTTTTGAGACACTGATTTAAAAAGACATTTCAATCTATTTAAATACAGTATATTACTTTACCAGCGCCGTCATGAGCAGCACTTTCATTTGTGAAGAAATCCAAAGCTTACAGGTTTATTTATAGTGTGCATACAGAGTATCAAAACTGTAAATGACCTACTCAGGGTCCATACACCTACTCTCTCTGTGAGAAAAAGTATCACTTGTTTTTATCGCTATCGCTTAAACACTGAGCTCTGCTGTGATGGAGTCAGTCCTCAATAATATTCACTTCATCTCTACATCTGTGTTGCTTAGATACACCAAAAAGAACCAAGAGACCTCACATAACTCTTAATAAGATAATATGTCTGCTACCATTGCCGCTTGATATACAGCATCTTGTTGTGTAAAAAATGTGCCTGCATATAAGTCTCTGTTGTTTTCTTGTGTCAGACACACACACACACACACACACACACACACACTGTAGAAGAGCTCCTTCTGCTACTGCTGAGACATTTTGTTTTTCTGCTTCAGCAAATCAGTGGCAATAAGTTCGACTGTGATGTCAGTGACATCAAATGTGTCTTAAATATAACACTTAACTTTTAACTTACACTACTCCAATGCCTTTAAATGCCTTAAGAAAATAAATGTAATATTGATCGTTCAACACAAGTTCACAGAAGGTTACAAGGACCTGATGGCGAGGCTATCAACAGAAATACGACTGATCAGACATGACGGATGAGTGCAAAAAGCAGCACCTGTCATCTGACACCCACTCCCTGTATTCTTTACAATGTAATGCACATGATCAGAGCCGGAAATACAAGGTGAAACAAAGTAGTACTTGCAAGGACGGCCATTAACTGTGTGACAGACAAACCGAGGCAAGACCTTTAAACGTTTCTTAAGATAATGGCGTATCGTTCTAGCAGAGCATGAAGGATGAAACAAAAACTAACATGTGCACAACAATGTAAGTCAAAATAACAACTATAAGATTAAACCTAAAACCGTACTGAAAACATTTTGGAAGCTGCAAACAGAGCTGTGGATCTCAGCACACCCTTCAGTGTTTGGGAAAAGGCCCAACCATGCTCAAATGTCAGAGCCACAGATGGATCAAAATCTCAGCAGCAACAACTAAATTGTAAAAACGCTGAGAGAAAAAATGCCACAGTTCTGTAATAAAACTCAATAAGAAGGAGGATCATAAGAAATATTTGGCTGCAGTAACAGCGAGGAATGGGAGAGATTAGAGGATTATACCTGCCTGGTTGTTATTGATGGATCAAAAGATGTGTATACAAAAAGGTAAGCCTTTCAGAAATCGGGAATGCTTATTATTCCTCATTGATGCACTTTTCTTGGTTTTGATGGGATTTCAGAGACCGTCTGCAGCCACAGGGTCATGGAACAGACTCAGCACATCACACAAAGCAAACAACCTAGAACGTATGTAAAACAATGCAAAAACTGTAGATGTGCGGGTTTTAGGAGATCGGCATGTTGTGGTTCAGTCAAAGTTTAGACTTTGATGCTTCTAGAAGAAGAGATGAAAGGTTAAGCCACCAGGACATTATGCACCTTTTAACTTTGTCAGTGGTGGACAGCAACCAAGTCATTTACCCAGGATCTGTATGTTGCTACTGCAAGAACGGGTTTGAACTACTTGTAAGTTACTTACTCAAAATCAGCATGTAGTCAGGTCACCTTGTTTCATATATAGAGACCATTCCAAACCAAACCTCTGCAGATTATTTCAGAATATTATCTGAACAAACAAAAAAATTGGAAAAATATAATACTAATTTGTGGCCAGCATTTGTTTTCCTTGTTTCCTACCTGCACTGTTCTACAAAATAAGTACTTTTACTTTTGATAAGTACAAGTGTCTGATAATACTTTGTACCCTGCAGGGCTTTCACCTGTAGCAGAGTATTCCTACATTGTTGGGCAGTACGTTTACTTAAGTAAAGAATCTTAAAACTTCTGCCACCAAATATTAAAATGGCCAACAGATCAAAACCAAAACCTTCTGTTTCTGTAATTCACTGCTACTTTTTATTTCATAATAATAAATCACAGGTGTTTAACCCCGTCCTGCTGTAAACTCATGCTCTACAACCAAACATGAAGGATCTCACACACATCTTCTTTTACATTGCAGAAGATCCTGAAGCTTCCAGAAAACAAAACGACAAAACCTGATTCCAGACCTCTGAACATACAGTATCTGACTTTTTCACTTATTGAAACACTGTTTTCCAGCTGTCAATGATCATAATCAGAACTTTGTAGATGGGATTACTAGTGGGGGTGTCATCTTATTGTCTCAGTTGCCAATTACTGACAAGAACGGACAAGATCATCAAGGAGTGAGGTGAACACAATGTCAGAGTGAAGAATTAAAATAGCACGTCAGTCTAGTGATCAAGTTTAACTTTTGAAAACGAGTAGAAAGTGACACACAACACATCATTGTGCAGATATAAAGATCATAGCTCTGAATATTTCAAAAGCTGGAAAAAGATAATAGAGAGGTTTCAAACATTAAAGCTGCTCAAAGGAAACTAAAAGGGGAAACTGGATGTTTAGTGGTTAACGTCATTTAAAATGAAGCTTCAGTAATGTACACACTGCAGGTTTGTCCCTGCTGCCTTCGTTTAGCTATACAGCAAATCTCTGTCATTCCTTCTTTTCAGCTTCTCTGCCGTTGCCCACAGTGCATGAAATCCTCCCCCCCACCACTGGTGTCTTGTTTTAAATCTTTATAAATCCATCCCACTCTAATAACACTGAAATACAACAATAACGTGACCGGACAAAGCAGAAAGATATGAAATGAAAAAAAAGAAAAGATGAAAAAGGAAAACAATCGAATCACACACCTCCGCAGTAACAGTAATGATTGATAGATACAGAAACCATCTGTTCCGCTGCTCACATGGTGACGAGAGGTGTCTGTGCAAATATGCATATTTATGATGAACAGGGTGCACTAAAGCCTGCTACAGCTCACAGAGGGCGTTTCAACGCAAACCTGTGTCAATTTCCCATCAAAGTGAACCAATTAAAACTGATTTGTTTCTTTATTTTATCAAAGCAAACCACAGTATCACAGCAGGACTCATTCCAAGGTGCTAAGAAAGATCAGACTGAGACAGGCTGATTGAAATTACCGGGGATGAAAACTGAACAGTGTCTGATCATATACTGTATGAGCTGTACACGATTGCAGGGACTGCTCCTGATATTCGGACACAGTCCTTGCCATATGTTTCTAGTTCAAGCTCCATTACTTGATGTTTTTGTTATTAATGCGAAAGTGCTGATAATCCTACTGAGAATCGACACCCCAGTCGGCAGCTTCAGCCGCTTTCAGCTCTGTGTTTTCCAAAAGACTGAAGAAACATATATGGTCAACTAAAGACATGCTGGTGGCTTCCTACTGTAGAAGAGCAAGTGCATGTACAGTGTCTACATTAAAATATTTGGATCATTTATTTCAACGGGACTGTTTGTTCGAGTGACACTATTTGAACTTGGGGATCTTGTTTCATTCCAGGAGAAACGTGTTGCCTTTTGCTGTAAGAACTGTGTCGCCACTGTAACTGGGAGAAAAGCATCATGAGTTTGGGCTTTTTGTTGTTAGCACTAACAACAGCACTGCAGGTGACATTATTGGTGATGATGGTTTTATCCTCCTCCTTTGTCTTGCATTCATAGTAACTGGATGACAACTGGCTGACATGCCTCGCATTCACCATTCCTAATAAGTAATAACAATGTGTGTATATCAGACAAGATGGAAAATCTAAAGCAACCACAAAATAGTACCTGTAGCTGTAGGTGTCCAAATGAGGTGCAACAATGACTGTTTCGTATGTATTAATAAAGGATAAGGATGTAGGAGCAAAGTGGGGACTGAGAGCTGTATTTGGGCTTATTAAATAACAAACCCACTAAACACAGTTTCTGACTTTCAAATAACTGCAACTGAAACGCTCAGAATTTCACAGGCACATTTGCCATTTTATTTTTCTCCTCTGATACCATCTCGCTACAGACCGCAGCTTCCAGACCGTTTCCTTAGAATAATTTCTTCCTTGAACCCAAATAAAAAGGAGGTTGAAGCCCCTGCAGACAGAGACCAGAGCCTCCTTTTATCTGCAGAAGAGATGGAGAGCGGAACGAGTGATGAAGAAGAAGAAAGAGCTGAGGAATCTCCTTCTTGTTAACATGATGGGAAGGTGTGTTGGGTGGGATAAAAGATAATGAGCTCTACTTTGTGTTTGAAAACAACATGGGGGAGGGAGAGGTATGAAAAAGGAATAATGAGGAGAGAGGCTAAGAGGCGGCTTGAGAGAAATGAGTCGTGGAGACGCAGGAGAAACATCTTTAATGCTCAGCTTAGAGGTGAGAACCTGTGTGATGAGAAGGGGAGTGTCACACAGCTGTGCGCTCAAATAAGGAGTTGAACACACCCATAAGTCCAGCACAGCCTGGATAAACCAGCTCAAACATTTCATATTAATAAGCTGAATCTGCCTCTTTAAACCAGCATCATCTGTTCTGTTACAGCCTCACACATTAGAAGTTTTAGGGAAAAGAGAATATTTAAGTTTGTGTGTATTTTAACGTTGGTGCATGCAAAAAAAAAAAAAAAAACACTGAGGATGTAACATTCTTATTGTGTTTTCAAATGGATATGCTGCAAATTCTCACCATTTGTAATATCTACGAGAAATGGGTTTAAACTGTGACGTAGACAACTGACTACCAAAAATGTCACATTAAAAACTTGGATTTTTGTAACTGAGACACAAACTTTGACAGGTTCATGAAGTAAACAGCATCAGTCAAGGATGCCAACCAAGGCAAGAGCCACGTGTGTTAGATGAAGTTGGTGCCAGAGGCTTTGACGGAAGCATTTTGTTTACGTCTGTTGGTCAAACAGCTTCACGTCGAAAGCACCACACATACTAACCTTAAAAGACGTGCATCTACCTGAAATGTATTAGTCAGTATGTCCAAAAATAAGATTACTCCCCTCACATCAGCAGTTTAAGATGACGCACAACTTCAGCATAATGTATTTTCCTCACATGTCACCAGTCATTTTGTCAAAGATGGAAGCAGTGCAGTTTCAGTTTTTTCCCCTCGGGTGGAGGCCTTCACTTAGAAATTCAATTCTTCAAGCAGAATATAAATAAAACAGACTCCACTCCACTACAGGAAGATTTATTGTCCTGTATCCTCAAACTAACTACAGATAATTTAACTTCCATGGTCATTTTAATGTGGTTTTCCTCCTGTGTGTATTTGTTAAGGTCAAGGTTTTGTTTTAACTGAAAATTCTCCACAGGCTCAACAAACACATCAAAACGAGTCCAGCAGTAATGAGTGTAGGGTCAAAAGCATTATGATGTTTAGAGATATTAAATTCTGCAAGAGAAATATAAACAAGAAAAGGGAAGGTGGGTTGTTATTGCCAGTAGATAAGAAAATGCGTGAGCGTGCAGTGAAGGTTTGAGTCATTTCCACTTCTGACTGCAGCAGAAAAGTCTGTGAGGCCGAAGGGAGACGAGTCAACACCTGTTTGGACGGATGAAATCGAGACACACACAGTATGAACGTACTGTACCGAGAGGATCATGTGGGACCTGCTGCTGGTTTCACCAGAGGCTCTGTATGCTCAAACTCTATGCAGCTGCAGATCACATGGTTAAAAAATATTTTAGCTTGTTGCTGCCAACATGGTGGAAATATAACAATAGGTGTTGCATCTAGTCATATCCTCACTCTTACAGCCTGCTGGGTAGTGTTACTGGATTCAAAGTGTTGGACTTTGGCACCAGAGATCAGGGGCTGTATGAGCTTATGGGCAAAGCTGTGGTTTTGGTTCAGTGTTAATAAACACATCCTGTCTCGTGGAGTTACTCTGGACTCGTTCCTGAACCTCAGCCAAGTTCTGCCACTGCTTAAACCCAACTATAAAAATTTTAATAATGTTAGTTTCCCTGAAAACAAATGAAATATTCTGTCTGTGAACACTGAGATGATAAAGTCAGTACCAAACATACCGAGATTTGCCAGACACACAACACTTCCTCCTTATGTTGATAACACAATACAGCCTTCGCTCAAAAACAGCTGCTTTTGCAGATTAACTACTACCAACAACATGTCTTTACTTACAAACTTTGAACTAGATTTTTCAAAAGCCAGTGCAATCCGATTATGACGTGCACTACAGTCATTCTGAACATTTCACCAGGCAGGGAAACTTCACTGACACAAAAACAAAGCATCCCGGTTCTCCCACTGTGCCTGACTGGTGATTTCTGGGAACTGTGGTGAAGAAACAGCACAGCATTGAATGTTTAGCCCCAACAATGTTGCAGAAAAACAACATTGAATGAATATCATGTGGCTGCTGCTTCATAAATCATCTCATCAGTAATTGTTCGCTGAGCAGCTCTGGATTCATCAGTGAAGATTTTGCGAGTGATCTCCAGCTTCCTGCCTCTTGGGAACTTGAAAATTAAAACAGCGTGAGAAGATGGCTAACATAATGAATTCAGGGAATGGGTTTTATACAGGGCATTATTCCTCTGAGAACCTTCACCAGGATAAACTTCTGTACATTTATTGTACTTGGTGAACAAAGTGTCTCTGATCCTAACTGCTCTATCAGCTCTGCAGCAGTAGCAATTACATCGTGTGCTGTGCTGCTGGAATACCCAGAAATCTTGACTGATGAATGTACAGAGCTCCAGTGAAACATCTTCAGTAAATCCAAATGTCTGCTTTGCCTTTTCATAACTACACACATTCACCAATCATTAAAGCTTTAATCTTGTATCCTTGGAGCTAAATAAATGCTTTGTTATTGCCTGTATGAAACGAGTTTAAACCGCACCGGCAGTTGTTGGCTGATTGCACCAATTTATTGCACCCGAGCTGCAGGTATAAATGATGAATATACTCATATCAGAAACTGCTATATCACCGCCATCACGATATGCACACACAGGCGACTCCCTTCAGAGCAAGAAGGCACAACACTCTTATTTTCCAGATTTAGATAGCGTGAGCGCAAAGAGAAGAAATTAGAAAAGTAGGGCAGACATTTGTAGTAACCACCAGGAGAGGACGTGATGAAATGTAAATGTAGCAATTATGGTTAATGCAGATCATTTCTTTTTTCCACTTTTCCTTGACAGAGCTGAACACAACACAGGAGAAACCTGTGGAGAAGGAAGCAGCTGGCGGTGAAATGAAAAGTGCAATTTGAGCCAATGGATTAAGCAGAGAGGCAGAGTATCTAGCTGCAGACGGGGGGAGCACCTATTAATTGAAAACTTTTTCAATTATCTTTTGCTACTTGCTTTAGTCCAGCTGGAGAGAAACGACTGAGGGCTTTTCAGAGCTATACACTTGTCTCTGTGATGCAGCGATGAATAAAAAAAAAAAAAAAGAGAAATATAAGTGAATCCTTTTCCCAACAACACGCTGACTATCATCTCAGAATGTGTTGCTGCAGCAGTCACATTTAATTAAAAACAGATTTGCCATTGTCGTGTGCTGGACTTGTCACCACTGCTGCCACCACCTGTCACTGTTCAATGTCCTCACATACGTACAGATGTTTCACATCAGATTGTGTTGACGTTCCTGTGATCACTGCAGTTCAGATATGTTCCTCTCCTCTCTGTGAAGGCGAGGCTGACAACGTCCTGGCAGCTGGACAAACTCACAGCTGTATGGCAGTCGCGTTGTTCTTGACATGAGCCAATTATTGACATGATGAAACAATTTTAATTCCCTGTTTAGTCATATTTCCAATAAACCAACAGTATGAGATTAAAGTGGACAATGGGTGTTGCTGTCTGTGGTATGATGCTGGTATGTGGCAGACAAGAGCCGGTGAAGATAAACAGAAATGCATTTATCTTCTTCTTCACATCCTTGTCTGACTTTGGCTCTTTAAAGGCAGTAAAACCAAATATATGACAGATTCTCTAAATCCTCCCTCCTGAGAAGAACCCAAGTCACCGTCGTCGTCCCACAGAGGAAACCAGACTCGTGTTCTCCTGGTTGAACTGTGAAAGATGCGACTCTGCAGCCTCTGCTGCTTATAACACTGCTCTGTCTCTGTGTGTTTCCATGGATATTTCTTCTGTGAGTATGAAGTACACCGTGTTACTGCAAGCCACATTTCACGGATGGTCTTGTAAGTGGCTTATGACTAACACATGTAACTAACATGAATTATCAACGTCGCAAACAGTGAAACTCAAATGAAGGGAGCAGGGACCTCTCTGTCAGATATCTGAGGCTGACACACTTTATTTACAGTCCAAGTGTGTTCTCTGTGGATGTTAACACTGAAAAACGGACTTTGTTTACCTTTAAAGTGGCACTGAACAGTACAAAAGCTGCTAGCCATTGTGAGTATTATAGTATTCTCAGAGTTTTACTGCAGCCATCACAGAGCCACACTCCAGCCTATTTCACCTCACGCACCAAGTACAATGCTCTGTTTGCTGGTGTGCTTGCAAATTATTTTTAAAGCTGCAGTCTGTAGTTGGTTTACAGCACCATATTGCTCTATAGCTGAGTTTGCAGTGTCCCTAATGCAGAGATTTCGCTCAGTGCCACTGTTGCAGACTCTCTTTAGATCCATAATTAAAACAGCTATTAAAACATCCAAACTTGAAGAGCAGAGCTTTGTCAGCAACACAGATTCATAAGTCAAATGTTTGCTTCATCTACTATTGTTAAATATTTTTACCTCATCTGATCTCTTTGCACAAATCTGACTGGTTCAGTTCATCTTTTACAAAGCTTACAACTGCCTGTAACACATTCTAACAAGTACAGTAAAGCTTGACAACATCTCCAGTGAAAAGGTAACACACTGTCACACAACATGCAACATATTCAAAACTAATCAAAATGCTTTGATGTAAAATAACACCTTAGCAAAACTTTTGTCTTGTTGCTGGAACACAAATGCAGTGACACTAATCACTTGATTAAAACACCCTCCCACACTGCTGAGCAGCTGAAAAGGTTCATTGGGTTACTTTAGAAAAATAATGATTTTCTGTCAGAAGCTGAGTTGTGAAAGTCATAAAGCAGAAGAAACAGCAGGGTCATTGGTGCTGATCAATAACCCCTGCAGATAAGTTAAGATCATCTTGTTCTACAGAGCCTTAAAATTTCTGAGATAGCACATCTAAAAGAGAGGAGAGATCAGAAGTCCTCATCGTTGAGCCACAGGCAGAAATAAAAAATGGAATAGAAATAAAATAATAGGATTCAAAAATCCTGAAAAGATAACAACACTACTCTGATCTTTAACTGCTTC
The DNA here is from genome assembly GCF_001952655.1 of Monopterus albus. Taxonomy (NCBI): domain Eukaryota; kingdom Metazoa; phylum Chordata; class Actinopteri; order Synbranchiformes; family Synbranchidae; genus Monopterus; species Monopterus albus. The sequence continues at coordinate 298,448 of NW_018128086.1, read as the reverse complement.
TGCAGGGAGATCACTTTTGACAGATAAGAGCCTTGTAAAATAATCAGAACCAGCGAGAAAAAAGTGGAGATGAGCTGCAATCTGTCTCCTGCAGTGACAATAAGTGTGTGAATTTGTGCAGCTTTTTTCTCCCGTCTTCCGTCTCCGACTCATTTCTGTTACCATGAGGTCAGGCTGCATAAAATCACTGGATGACTGATGAACAGATGCAAATATATGCTGTACTGTACGTGTGCATGACATTATGCTAATTGTTGTTGCACAGTGCCATCACTAACACTCTGAGAAGTGCAAATACATGAAGTGAAAACACCTGCAGATGCACAATTAACACAATATTCACAATAAAAACACTCAGCTATCACGTTTGCTCTCGAATGTAAAGCGACGTATAAGCTTATACTCTCATACTGTAGTAAACACACACACACAGCGAGAGAGAGAGAGAGAGAGAGAGAGAGAGAGAGAGCGAGAGGGCAGCACATGAGCAACAATGCTCATTCACACACACACACACACACACCAAACTGTCAGGCACTTTAGAGTAATCCTGCAGTAGAGAGCAGTGCAGGGAGTTTTACTTGTCCTACTGAACTTGGCAGATATTCAGCACCTGCAACTTCAACAACTTTCACTCACACACAAGCACACACAGATACACAACAGCCTGTAAAGCAGTGGTTGCCAGGCCTGTCAGTGGCAGTCATCCAGCCAAATGTGTGAAACTCCAAGTAGAACTTTTTAAACTTTTCTTTTTAAATCTGAAGAAATCTTCAACAATTAAAATTAAAGGAATAGTTTTTGACATTTTGGGAAACAGATGTTCACTTTTTTTGCAGAGACTTCAATAAGAAGATCGACACCGGGACCCGAACAATAGATATGTCGCTAGCAACAGGTTTGGCACCGGGTTCTCAAGAGATGTCAGGCCTACAGTGGTGGGGGGATCGGGGGTGGGGGTCATTAGGATGCTAACTGCGGTTGCAGGTGTGCATGAGAAAATAATGGTGTTGATGAAGAGAAAGTGTGGGCAACACAGCATTATGTTTGCTATGGCTTTACTCCCTCGCCTATAAACAAAATGTGCCCATTTTGTGAAGAGGTTTTTTCACAAGAGGCCACAGGTGAATCCCGATTCCACTAGCTGCATTCATGTTTCCCTCACTTCCATGGTTTCCATGCATTTCTTAGTCCCACCCATGTAATACACAAGGAAAAGATGCGAGGACAGACTACGAGGGGTAAGTCTCACATTCCATATAAGATGGTTCCTATGTCCCCGGTCGACCTGAACTTCTTCCAGGTCGACTGAGAACGTAAAACATTCCAAGTCTCTTACATCGTCTCTGAGGACTAAGGAGTGAGGACGGTGCTGGAGGAGTCATGACCAAGGAGACACAAGACCATCCTTCACGGAGGTTTTTGTGTTCTGACATGCCCCCTTTATATGAAATCACTTGGTGATCGGACACTTCAGATGAAGGCTCTGAGGAAAGGATGTCAGGTCATTAATAACGTGTTTCCTCGAGTCCTCTCTCCTTGCATGTTGTCCTTGAATCTTACGTGGGTGAGAGTAAGACACAAGACACAGATGCAAGTGAGGGAAACGATGGTGCATATAAGAGACATGAGAGGCCCAGTCACAAATGGATTTCCAATAAAGGGAAATTCAGAGATCTCATTTTGTGTTCAATGTTATTCTTTTAATATGAGAGCATTTTAACCAAACCCAGGGTCTATCTCTAACCAGAACCATGTAGCTTCTGTGCCTAAACCTAACCACAAGTATGGAGGTGTTATTGTGAGGCTACATTGTGGACCAGAGTACATCTTACTGTGAGACTGGGTTGGGCAGTCACTGGGTTCTGGAGTCTTTCAGGGTGGATGTCTTCCAAAATAAAATCAGTATTCAGGAGTATCTTGATGATGAATGATGATGAGGGTGGACGGACAAGCGTCAAGTACCGAAACCAGCTGCGGTCCATATCCTTAGGTGCACTCAGGCTCGAGATAACATCTCTCTGCCCATCCATAAAGACATTAGCAGCAAATCACCAGGAGCAGGACTCTCACTAATGTGCCTCCACGAAGACTGTCCTCTGGGTAAGCACCGAAGACCTTTTTTCAAGAATTAATTTGAATTGTTGCATTTGTTAAAAAAGTTAGTGAGCAGACGTCTGCATTAAAGGTCTGGACTTGCAACTTATGGATTTAGACGGTAGCTCCAAAAAAGCTGACACACACACACACACACACACACACACACACACACACACACACACACACACACACACACTTTCTTCCCCCTGACAAACAGTAATTTGCTCATTTAGTGGTGAAACATTACTTCTCTCCAAATTTTGCCCTGGAGGACAAACACCACAGCAACCAGATCTCTGGCCGGTCATCAGCCTCGACCTCATGGACGGGACGGAAGCTTCTCGCTGCGATTTGTACAGCGAAGAAAGAAAAAAAGAAAAAACTGCCAAAATCTGGCACCTACATGAAAATTTGGATCGAAGCTTATCTGTCTTTACATGAAATGAGTGTCAGATGGCACTTTGGGAGTTTCAGCCCAAAATGAGCCATATATCATTTGTCACAATCTCCACAGCAACTGTATTTTTTCTTTCATTTAAAGAAATAGCTGGTAATTTACTTGCTTGCCAGGTAAAATGATACCACTTTCACAGGCTGAACTGAAGGGCAGATTTTGTGTTTTTTTCCCCAGACAAAATAAGCTTGAAGTCGAAACAGCCTGAACACTGAAATGGACTGACTCACCATTTATTGACAAAATTTTCAAAGCGCTGAGCTTTAGGGCAGGTTTGTATTGTCGTATATAGCATCAAGTGAGATGTACCTATTCTCTGATGCTGCTTGAGCAGTATAAATAAACTTATTTATATTTTCTTTTACTCTTTAAAACAGGCAGAAGAATTCTTTGACAGGCTTTATATTGAATCTATTTAAAGGCTGAGCCTTTTCTTCTGTGCTCTTCAGTCAAGCAGGGAAGATGGAAGCCGGGCTGCTGTCCAACAAAGCAGGGCTTTGTGCTAAAAAATGTAAATGTTATAATCTCGTATTCAGTCACAAAGTCAGATTTTATTGGAAGAAGAGAAGGAAAAAAACAAATCAACCTGTGGAAGAGACCACGTCACTTGTTTCCACCCAGTTTCACTTTAAAGTTTACAATCTCCCTGAAAAAAGTCACAGCCAGTCTGAGCTGGGCGAGTCATCTGTCAGCGCTAACTAATGAGGATGCATCAACAATTTACTAATGTTATCGGTACCGAGTAAACTAGTCAAGGTTCTGACACTGAAAAATCGCTGGATGACTTTCAAGGACTCAAAATTTCAGGCTGTTTGATAATATTTCTGCTGCGCTAAATTGATCTTAATGCTTAACCTGTCCATTGTGAGTCCGACAGTGTTACACAAGTGCACTACTAGTGGATGCTATTTTAACAGCAAATCAGGACAACCAAACTAACAGCTAAAAGAAATGTCATTTCAGTGTGATGATTCTGTAGGTGCTGAGGACAAACTTCTTCAAAGTTGGCTCACCATGCCTTGTGCAGTTGATATTGAGCAGCTTGTTGTTTTCAGAAACAAAACAGTGCAACTTCTGTGTTAAATTTACATTTAGGGTTATGGGGAGATCTAAAATTACACAAGGGCTAAAAAGCATTGTTATTTCTGAAACCAGTAAAGTGATGCCTTCTTCTGTTGGCACCACATAAAATCAAAACTGTTTCCTGCAGAAGCTGGGATGTCAAATACACATCAGATGGCAATAAAGAGAGTCAGGGTCATCTAGGCAGGAGGAAATAGGTAGGTAGGTAGGTACTTTATTGATCTCTCAATGGGGAAATTTCAGTGTTTCAGCAGCAATGGAGAACAAACAACACAACATCATGAGAAACAAACACCACACACACATCCTGATAAATAAATTCCAAGTACTCAAAAATAGACACAATCAAGTATTTGAATAATCAAGAACAGAATTTACATATGTGCATATTTACCATGCATTTTACCCCCAGGGTTTGAGTATTGCACCTCAGTTGACTATTGCATAGTCCCTCATCATTTCACCTAGCTTATCACTGCAGTGATGTGTTGTACAGTCTGATAGCTGTGGGGAGGAACGACCTACGGTAACGCTCCTTCTTACACTGGGGATGTAACAGTCTTGCGCTAAAGAACTGTTCAGAGCCTCCACTGTGTGGTGCAGGGGATGGGAGGGGTTATGCATGATGGATGTTAGTTTTACTAGCATCCTTCTGTCCGCCACCTCCTCGATGGAATCCAGAGGGCAGTCCAGGACAGACCCAGCTCTCTTAACCAGCTTGTTGAGTCTCTTTCTGTCCCTGACCGTGCAGTGTAAAAAACATCAGATGCCACTACAGAATCATAAAAAGTCAGAAGGAGTCCCCCCCTACACACCAAAGGACCTCAGTCTCTAAAACAAGTGGAGGCAGCTCTGGCCATTCTTGTACGGGGCATCAGTGTTTTCAGTCCAATCCAGTTTGTTGTTGAGGTGGACACCCAGGTATTTAAAGGTGTCCACAGTCTCAGTATCTGAGCCCTGAAAGCTCACCAGCGTGAGTGCTGGTGATTTCCGCCGGAGGTCAATCATCATCTCATTTGTCTTGCTGGTGTTCAGGACCAGGTGGTTTTTCTCACACCACTCCACAAAGTCAGTAACAACGCCCCTGTATTCCCCCTCATCCCCCCCAGATACACATCCAACAATGGCGGTGTCGTCTGAGAACTTTTATAGGTGACACTGGTGGGAGTTGTACTTGAAGTCTGATGTGTAGAGGGTGAACAGAAAGGGGGAAAGCACTGTACCCTGGGGCACCCCTGTGCTGCAGGCCGCCACGTCCAACACACAGTCACGCAGCCTGACAAACTGAGGTCTGTTTGTGAGGTAGTTAATGGTCCATGCAGACAGGTGTTGGTCTACACCTGCCCCCTCCAACTTCCCCCTCAGCAGTGACGGCTGGATTGTGTTGAAAGCACTGGAGAAGTCAAAAAACATGACCCTCACCATGCTTCCGGGGGACTCCAGATGAGATAGGGCTCGATGCGGCATCTAGATAATGGCGTCATCAACCTCGATGCCAGGACGGTAGGCAAACTACAGCGGGTCGAGCACCGAGCTCACCTGGGCACAGAGGTGGCCGAGGACAATCCTCTCCATGGTCTTCATCAGGTGGGAGGTCAGGGCAACGGGTCTGTAAGGGTTCGGCTCCTTAGGATGAGTTATTTTGGGAACCGGGACAACACAGGATGTCTTCCATAAGGCTGGGACTCTTTCCAGGCTAAGACCCAGATTAAACACGTACAGGACCACCTGACTGAGGTGGTCTGCACACTCCCTGAAATAAAAGCTTTGATGGCTTTTACCAAACCAGGCCAACACGAGGCCCTTTGTCTAAGTGTCAGTGCCGAGGTCTCTATCATCAGCTGATACAGTGCCTCTTTCACGCCGCCTCACATTACAGTAATGGCTGTTATCTGGGAATTCAGGGATCAGAAACAGCAGGAGATACAAAGAGCCCTTTAGATCCAGTTCATTAAGGAAATGCTCCATAATTCTTAAGTGAATTGGAATTTCTTTTTTTTCCAACTTTGAAAATGACTTAATAGAAGATGACTCTACAAAGCAGCACTCACACTGAAGAGCTCAGTAAACATGGGCCTGGAAACGGAAGAAGATTGAAACAGGGACAGAAAAAAGTTCCCTTGATTCCAGAGTCTCAACATACTAGAAATAAAATTCATAATTGGTAAGGCCAGCTGAAATGTATTTCCTTTTTTCATCTGGATTTGTAAACACATAGACTGCCACAAAGACATCCAGGCAAAACACTCTGTAAAATTGTTTTCTTTGGTTGGCAGTGGGTGTCAACCTGCTAGGTTCTTTACCACTTGAAACTTAAAGCAGCTATAATTTAGACAAAGAAAGACACATTAAAAGGACAAAAACTCTATAGGTTAGGCATGTAGTGGTTGGGGTAAGTCTCCAGAAAATTAATGCAAGTCAATGTAAAGACCTGCATGTGGTTCAATTACTGTCACAGATGTGACAGATGTAGTCAACTGCCCCAGGGCTGCAGGGTCTGTGGGTCCCAGACTGAACAAACACTGTACTTGACCCACAATTCCTTTCGGAGGACTGCTTATGCACACAATGCAAAAGATTCACGTCATCAAAGGTGTCAGAATCTTTTGGTCACTGGGCTTCAGTGGCTAGAATGTGGCAGTACGTCCGGCAGAAAAGCTTGTAAATCACTGCTATGTAGTGATACAACTAGCACTGTACGGCAAAACTTGGGGAAAATGGGCCTCTTTCCTGAACCTCTATCCACTCTGGGAAAAAAAGATTTAAAAATAATAGTAGACATTTTAAATGAATGGCCATTCCTATGAACAACCTGAAATAACCTGAACCTAAACAACAACAGAAAAAGCCATGATGAATTACATTTCTAAGTATAGGATAGAATACTGCAGCAGCAGCAGCAGCACAGAGGGAAAAGAGGAAGGTCTCCTGAACAGCGTGGCAGTGCTGTGTTAAGTAGATTGGTTACAGAGTACAATGAGACCTCTTCTATCCAGTGCTGGGAGGAGGAAACTTCTTCCATGTCTGCTGCAGCCTCAGCTAGCCGGGCAGAGGCTCGGCTTGAACTGGATTAACTGCAAAAGCCAAGCTCAATCTCTAATGGGCCTCTTCGTCCTCGTCTCTGTTCCTCCATTCTCCTCTGTCCCCTTCTCTCTCCCTCTCGCTTCGCCTTCTGAGTGAAGCAGAGAGATAATGCGAAACACTTTCATGCCTTCTGCTGAATTAAACAGACAGAACAGCTTGTTCTGGGTGCTAAAGTCGAGGTAAAAGAGCCAAAATATGAAAAGGAGCATGTATATAATTCCGCCCCAGCACAGGGGTCCCCGGAGTGCCACTGAACATATCCTTACAATTAAACAGATCTGTCGCCGATAGACTGTGCTGAGGAGAAGAGAACAGCCTTTTTCCCACTAATTGGCCGGGCTGATAAGGACTGTCAGTTGTCGTTTGGTTGAAGCGGCCAATCTCCAAGTGGAGGGGTGGCACAGTACTCAAAACTACTCCTCGGAGGCTTCCTACCCACCTCCAGGTTTCATTGTCAGAGCTGAAAATCCCATCCTGCCAATCTCTTATTCATTTCACACAGTCTGTCATCTTTATGCTGGAGCCAACCAACTGGGCTCCACAAGTAACAAATCTGCCCATCTCTAACTCCAGGCTGAATCGTTGACAGTGTTTCAAATGTTCCCAGTCTCAGGTGGTTTACAAAAAAAACGGTGATGTCTTCTCATCCTCTTGGCACGGGCTGAGCTCTCACTTTTTCTTCTGCCTCTATTCTTTTTTAACTCAAATTTTTTTCTGATCTGAGAAGAGAAAGCCCCCCTTTCTCTCCTGGCCTATTTGATATTCCCCAGATGAAACACCAAGCTACCACCC
>NW_018128086.1:274701-290901 GCF_001952655.1 Monopterus albus | reverse complement strand
CTCTTCCCCTCTGACAGAGCCAGGTGACCTGTTACAGCATCCTCTGCTTAGCATGGGTCTCGCACTCTCAGCAGCAAGGACACATCCTTACAGGGGTAGCGTTTAGGACTGCAACCTGCCCGAGTACACACCACGTGAGGCAGGGCAGTGGGCTAAAGATCAGAGAGGGATGCTTGTAACTAGTGCAACCCCATTTCCGAGTCACCGGACAGGCTGCTGAGACAGCCCCTTTCATCTGCTATCAAAAGAACAATTCAAAGTTATGATGTCTTATTTCAGGATGATTAAGTGGTTTTTATTTTCATCAAAGATAGTCTTGTCAAGCAGCATTTCATTTGGTTCATTAGATTTATGTCAAGGCTGTGTTCTTGTGACTATCCTCAACATACAGAGATGTATTCAGACATTTTTCTGTAGTTTTCTTTAAGTGAAGTCTTTTCAAAATGAACTAATGAGATCAAGCACAAACATGTTGAACTTCCAAAGTTTCACTGCTTATGTCAATACTAGTTTTAAGGTGAAATATGTTTTATATGGCTCATTTGTATAATAATATGTGATCAGAGACCACATCCGGAGGTGATCTGGCTCGCATTGTAAAACTCCAATCCGTACATCATGACAAAATCCACCCAAGTTGAAAGGTCAAGGCCCGTGGACTGCACTGCAAGATGATGCAAAGATGGTTCAAAGTGTTATATACAGTAACAGGACGATTCCAGGTGTGACCACAACTATTTTAGGTTGAAAAAGGTTTTTGTGACAAAGAGCACTTCTTGCTAAGCTTGCAAAACTTGAAACATTTAATGCAGCAGATCTTTCAGGAGGGTAAATATCCAAGAGCAGGTGCACTACACTGAAAAAGAGAAGAGTATTTATAGTCTGATAACACGGTTCTGCTTAATTAATTACTGGTTTTCCACAGAGAATTGTTTCAGGAAGGTTTTTTATTGAAAATGGGTTGTGCAAAAACAAAAGTTATGACTGATGATGAGTTTTCTCACTAAGGATACGTGCACGCTACAAGAATCTTGGACTAATTAACCGCCAAAGTTGTGATCAGAGTCAGCTGTTTAGAATTATGGCACCGCAAGAAACCCCCAGAGAAAAGATGTGCTGATGCATGCAACAGCCAAAGAAAGGGTAAACACGCTGGAGAGGGATGAAACTGAAGATCCAAGAAGTCTGGGATTTTAGCTTTCGGGTAAAAATCATTAACATTATAGTCTAATAGGAAAAGAAGATGTTTTCCATTTGGTAAAACATAAGTTATTGTAAGCATCCTTAAAATGCAGGTTCAAATTGTAAACTGGATATATTTTTATTAAAACAATAAAACCGCTTTTGTTCTCCAGTGTTTCAAAGTCTGGATCTTGGAGCATGCATGTACCCTGCGGAGTTGAAAACACCCGTCAATAATTTAATCCAAACTGCAGTAATACAATAAACAGGTCCTACCACATGTAACCACAGACGTTAGTAGAAGTATGGCTGATTGACATTAATTGGCAACCTGTCCAAGCACACTGAGAAGCCTCATCAAATGCCTCCAGAGAAATGTACAGTAACACAGCAGAACTGTTGCATTTTTTACAGAATAATAGATTCCACAGTGTTTAATGTTCAACAACAACAGACCTGCTCAGGACTAAGTGGGCAGTCGAGCTGAAACCGGCCTCCTTAACACAACAATCGATCAATTAACTGAGGTTTCACACTTCAAATTTGAAACACAGCCTTCAGTTTGTGGACAAGCCTGTGTTCAGACCTTAAAAACTAACCTGTTAAAATTCATTTCGGGTGATAACAACTTAATTATTATCACAATATAATCTTGCAACATGGTGAGAAATGAGTCAATGAAATGGGAAATGCGTTAAGAGGTTGAGATAATTTTTATAAAGAGGCCTGTTTACCAACACAAAACATACTGAACTTTCCAGTGTTGATTATCACCTTCCTACAAGATTCCCTTTTCAGATCCTTTCTCAGAATTTGCTCTTGTAATACTTTTACAACCTCCTCAAAATACTCTTAAATGAAGCCGACTAAGATTATTTAAAACTAACAGCATACTGTTTTATTTTCACTCAAGGAACTTGACTGCAAAATGACTCAAGCCACCAAAGTTGAACACAAGCCACACGATCACGTTGCATGTCTATTGTAACTAAGTGTGAGTTTTTAAAGAAGAGCATGTCCCCAGTTAAGCTGCTGAAGAATGTGGCACCAGTCAAATGCGTTGTTCTTGTGTTAGTCTAGAACTTTACCAGGACCTCTGTACATCTCCACAGAGATCGGTTTGCCTGTTTGGCAAAGCTCTCAACTCAACAGTTCATCTAAAAACTGTCCATTTACTGCACTGAACAAATGAATAGGAAACATAGGAAGGAATAAGGCAAATGTATTTAAGAAACACGAGAGTGACATCTGAGTCCCCAGCTCTTGCATTAACAATACTGTATGTAGCAAAAAAAAAACAAAAAACAATACATTTAATAAAAGTCCTGCAGCTTTTTCCAGTGAAGCTTTGCATGTTCAATCACCTCTTGAACAATACACAATTATATGAATGTTTACTGAAAGATCTCATTAAAGACAAACACCGTCAGCAGTTATTTTAAGAATGACACCAGCTGCTGTTTGAACACAGTTTAGTGTAGTAGAAGAAAAAGATTTGGGAGTTTGGGATTTCATTTAGCCAGCTTCCACATCCTCTTTTGAAATGTGTCTTGGAGCGTGACTTTCCGTCCAATCAGAACACAGAACACGGAATAATCCGGTACATACCGGAGCCCAAGAACGTTCTTTGAATGAATACATGGGATACAGCAGCCTCTGACAAAGCCGGTGAATATTTTGCCTCATTTAATGCGACCCAGATAGGAAAATAAATACGAGTTATCCCCTTCTCATTGTGGCGCTCGGCTAAGCCGCCCATTGTGTAAATAAAGGAAAAGCAGAATGAGAGAAAGATGTAACGTGTGTGGGACAGATGGTCAGAAAACATACAAATAGTCCAGAAAGTGTGTGTAACGGAAATAAGTGAGAAAGAGGAAATGTAGATAAAGTGAGAAGACAAACAGCAAAGAAGGAAAAAAGTGAGTGAGAAGAAAAGAAGAGCACATCTTTTTTTTCCCATTAAATGAGTCATTACCATCCCAATGTGGAACTGTGTGAAACTCCCAGGGCTCCTGGTGCGTCTTTTCCTTAGTGAGATCAACACCATTACACAACAGTAACAACAACAACAACATCTACAACAATAACAACAACTGTGCTATAGTGACACGGCGCCCAATATATAGATGATGCACATCATTAACACCACAGCCAGCTGCACATTAGCACACACTGTTAAGTCTGTTATGTTACTCAGTTTAGTGGCCCTCGCTTCAGCGGCACCCATCAGAGAAACCAGGTGGTGTCACAGGGTGGGACGAAAGGCCCCGAGTTTCCAAAAGCCCCAAACAAACTGTCACTCGGTCCAAGAGAAACTCCATCGGCGCTGCCGGAACGACAAGTTCAGCCTTTTCAAGCTTTATAACAATTCAGGTGAAGTCTCATGTGCGTGAGAAGAGCTGGAGTCGGCAGCAACATCCGCAGAAGCCAGTGGGACAGTTTCATGTTGAGCTGATCGTGTTGTTTGGTTGCTAACGTTTTCTTCTTCTGTTCTGAAACAGGAAGGCGATTCTGAATCGTTGGCATTGTGGAATCGTGGTTATCGTGTTTGCGGCTTTGCAGATTGCTTTCTTGTAAAGTTTAAATACAAACAATGTAGTCAGCACATAACCACACACTTGCAAAACTGAAGAAACAAGGATGTAGCAATAAGCAGCATTGTGTTGAGTTGCTGTGTATTTTCTTTTTTTTTCTTCCAATTTTGGCATATTTGGCCGACACTGAATAAACGGTCTCCATGACACAGATACACACAGTCACATATTCAGCCACAGTGCACTACTGCCACCACGTTTCCCTTCATCAGCTTCACAACTATTTCATTTTGACTTCCGTTTAAATCTTTCTTTAATCCTCTTTTTTATAAAATTACACAGTCAGTGTCAAGCAGAGAGGTATCACTGATGTTCTCGCCTGGATCAGGGTGGATGTTAAGCAGGTAGGTGTTTAGCTGATGAAGGTGATGTTGACTTATTTGGTGGCAAAGGGGGGCTGGCTCAGACTCCACGCCTCCTCCACTGCATCTCCTTTCCCTCACCCTTCCTTTCCTCTCTTTCATCCTCAGACATAAATGGCAGTCCGGGAAATGACAGAGCCATCTCTCTGAGACTCCATGTCATCGAGGTACACATCCATTTCATTTTCAGCGCCATGGCCTCTGCGGACGTGATAGGCCGGGGGCAGTATGTTCCCACCTCCGCCGACCCCTCCAAACCTATCGTATCGCTCCTCTTCATCATCCATGCTGTCATCCAGGTCGAACTTCCTCCTGTCCGTTTCAACCATCTCAGTACTAAGGAGGATGTCGTGGGCAGAGGGGGGGTTGCCGGTTGAGGGGTGGTGAAGGTGATGATGGTGGTAGTCGCTGGCCTTTTCCGTTAGAGTCCCGGTGGCATCGCAGCCCTCCCGATATGTGTAGATTGGCCCGATGTTGTTTGCGCCGGCCCCATTTTTGTTGCTGCTGTTGCCAGTCCCGCTGAAGAGCAGACGGGCTTTGTTGCCATAGTCTCCACCATTGCTGCCACCGCTACCCGTTGCTATGGAATCCCCACTGTTGGGGTACCCACGTCTCTGCTGCCGGCGGCTCCGGGTCAGGAGAACAGCAATGAGCGTGACAACCAGTACCAGGGCCAGAAGGGAGCCGATCACGGCGCCCGCCACAACACCAGCACTGGAAGGATCCTCGAAAGCTTCTGCAGAGGGGATGGAGGGGTTGGAAGGAGGGATGGAAAAATGAGAAGAGGAAAAGAAAAAGGAAGGAATTGATGGCTGATTTTTAGGAAGTCAGCCCAGTTTTGGGGGAGGTGTTCAAAGTTCTTCTTGTACTGTAAGTGTGCTGTAGTGATAGCAGTAGTGTCTTCTTCTACGTGTGTTACAGTCCTCTTACAAGTGTGTAGCAATGTTCTTCCCAGTGTAATCCCTTGGTTAGGGTGCAGTCAGTCATTGCTGGGATCAGGCTGAATGGGATTCATTCACTCTCTCCCAGCAGCTTGTTGCACTGCATTTTGCAGACATTTTGCTCTACACACGTCTGTCCAGCTGCAGGCACTTCAGTGTTTGTGGCCCTGCCCCCTTTGCCTGCTGGGGAAAGGCCTTTACTACTGTCCTTTGTGCTATACTTCATTTTGGTGTGAGCCAAGTTTGCCTCTCCACTCTTGTTTCAGTCGAAGATTGAAACAAAAATGAGAGATGGTTTTACAGCATCAGCAAAAAAGCAGTGTATTTTGTGCCTTGTGCTGTCTTTGCCACAGGTTAGAGCCACACAGACAACACAGAGACGGACACACAAGACAGAAAGGCAGAGGGGTTACTTGAAGATGGTCAGTGGAAGAAATGAGCACACAGTCTCGTGTGGAAAGTGCCAGAGTGTTCGACATCCCTGAAGCCCTCCCGTTTTTACCCTCCGTTTCTTTCTCAGCTACCTAATTACACTCCCTCCTCATCCCATCATGGCTTCCCATCCTCTGCTTCCTCCCCGAGCCTCTCTTACTGGTCAGCTACTCAAACCACAGGGCAGAGTGGCCGCCCGCTGTCAACCCAGGACCAATTCCAGATCTCACTGATCAGCAGTGCATAGAGGTAAAAGGTGCACACTGTGGTGCGAGACTCACACCAGGACATTTTAAAAGGATTCACTGCAGGAATATGAGACAGAAAAGAAGTCGGGCTCCGATAGTGTAGGATTTGTATGAGTGGATTCACACTGGGTTAAAAAGAGAAGGAAAAAGTGTCAAACCAGGCAAGGAGAAGTGTTGAGGCTAGTGTGCACAAATGCACAAGGCCAGCTAATGTTTTTCTCCTCTGCACTGCACGCTGATTTTTCTTTGGGGTGCAGCAAGGGCAGCAGAACACAGAACAGCAGGGAAATCTAAACCCCTTCCTGTTTTATGCAAATAACAGCAAGGTTCTGCCAGCACTCCTGGCAAACACAGCAGTGAATGCCAATCAAACAATCGGAGCTTGGCTGAAATGAGCACTGTGTGGGCTTATGTGCCAGGGCAACACCAGTGAGGGAATGACATTTTTTTTTTCTGCGTGAAATCACATTGGACATCAAATAATGATCTGTATGGTGCTGGCGAGAATGAGTTTTGCAAACAAAAACAGTGGGGGAATGTCACTAAAAGTGAGCCTGGACTGAGAGCCTGTGATTCATACAAATTGTTCACTGAGCAGGAGAAGGGGAAAAAGATGGGAGATGAAAGAGGAGAGGGACTGAACTAGAGGAGAGGAAACCAGGACAAGGGTTTTGGTAGTGGCGAGGAGTGGAGAGTTAAGAGGAGAGGTCTCACAAGGGGATGCAGGACGGTTATGCCAGCGTGAAACAGACGGCTTGGGCGAATCAGACGGGACTCTGGGGACAGGATGTTATGTCTAAATTAGGGGCCAGTGTCTGGTGATATCCAATTGAAGTGACAGAAGGCATTAAGGATGATGAATCTAACTTTTCCTGTCCCAGTTTTGTCTCTCTGCAAACTTAGACTGGCATGGAAACACGACATGCAGGCCAAAATGTTATTTATTGTGCCATTTATATTTTGAACATTAGTGGCATTTATCAAGTGAGAGACAGCTGAATAATGGCCTTTTTGTGGAAGGTCTTTGGTGGCTGTCGTTTTTTCTGTTAATCAAGTACTTAAAAATCTATTATGCTGTTTAGGCTATAAAGAACAATGCTCCTACAAAGGCCCATTAGAGCGGCATGTTCATTTTTCAATAACTCTTGGGTCACATGCAGGAGCAGCATGAGTTTTTTCTCCAATTTTCTCTCAAAGCCCAAAGCTGAGGGTTGATGACTGATATTTCAACAGAAATGGTCTTGTGTGAAGGAACTCAGACGCCTGAGTGATGACTGGGAGGAAGCTGTCTTTTTGTTAGTGACTGGGCTCAATGTGATGCGCCTGTGTCACTCACCTGACAAATGCACGTTATGAAACTATCTTAACTTCTCGTCTTTCAAGATGCAAGTTGCTGCCTACGGCACGTAACTCTCTGCACCATCACAGGCATAATATTGTTCTTTATAGAGATGTTATATGTATTTTTGAACTTTGGACAAGCTAACTGTTCCGCCCAGCTTCCATTTCTTTTGCAATGCTAAGATAATTAATTGCCTACTGGCTCCAGCTCCACACACAGACATGAAATTGATAGATAGTAATTCTTATCTTATGCTCTACAACAAAAGGAGAATAAATATATTTCTCAATAACATTTAACTGGCTGGTTTCAGGTGTTGCAGTACATTTTTAAATGTAATGTCAGGACAAATATAACGAACTGCATTTCTTATTACTACTCTCCATCAAACTGACTGGCAGAGCATGATGAATGGGCACAAGCCCCCATGGAGATTAATGGCCTCAACATGTCATGACACGAGCTCATCATGACACCATATAATGTTTAATGCATTCTGAAAATCCTAAATATATATCTATTAGCAAAAACATCTTTTATCAGACACAAGGCTCCCGCAGGCGCTTTCTGACATCACTTATTATGCCCCATAACACTAATGGATCCTAGATCAGCTCTGACAAAAATGTGCCAGATGCATGATCAACATCAGTGTCAAATCCTTGTCAACTGCCTTATGAGACACTTCAGTAAACACACTGCTGTGAGCATATTTTCCCAAAAAGTGAAGAAAAAACTGAAAAAGCAAAGGGACTATCGTTAGCCGGAAAATAGGCCGTGCTTGTCATCCTTATTTCTCATCAACAGCAGCAGCCTGCCTGCATTAGGAGGCATGGTGATAAATGTCATACAGAGACGCAGGGGAGCTTATATCTGTCTCTGTATTAGTGTCATGTACATGGAGGAGATTAAGACAGAGAGAGATCCATTTCTACCCAGTTACATCCACTGTGGTAGGGATGATCTAAATGAGAAGATTTGGGATGTGGAGAGGCAAGGTGCAAAGAGTTAGAAGGGTGAAGTGGGAAAAACAAACATTTTGGGGTGAGAGAGAGGAGAACTAGTCTAAAGGGAATAAAAAATAAATCATCTTTTGTTGATCTCCTTCCCCACTTCTGTCCTTCCTCTCTCCTTGCTTCATTCTCAGAACTGAAATCTAGTTTGAAAACACAGGGAGCTGCTTCAACAGTCGTATAATAAGCCAGAGGCAGCGACTGGAAAAGCTCCACAGTGGGAATTCTTATTAAAAACTGCTTTTGGTCAAGGACAAGATGTGTAAAAATGTACCCATGAAAATGCTCCAAACATCAAAATACCATGTGCCTAAAGACGAAATACAGAGGCCCATTTTCCACAACACTGACTTAGACAGAAGAGCTGAGTTTTTATATTAAATAAAATGTACATAGACAGTCACCTGTGACAGGCAGCAGCATCTGTATGTGTCCCTCCCTCTTTGTGTAACTGATGTTTCCACTGTGAGATTCTGGTCCACCATTAGTCGGCTCATATGGTGAGCAATTATTACTATAGACTGGACAAGAAATGATCAAAAACAGTACCCTAAATGTTGATTTTAGTTCCCTGACCTGTAGAACACTGTACTCTACTACTCAACTCCTACACAAAATATCTGAGCCAAGTTGCTTCCAAGTTCAGTACAAATAATGCACATTAATAAAAAAGTGCCTGCTGCATAAGCAGGAGAACCTTCAGCTCAGACTGTTGGCTAAACTGTTTTCAAATCAAACCCGCTCGAGGCACAACGTAGGTAAATAGTTAAATTCAAGACCAGGGTGCAGAGCCAACAAACCACAGATGCTAGTTTTACTTTGAAAGGTTTCTGCATTATAAAATAGAATATGACTCTGGTGCTACCATTAACTAAAAGCGACATCACGAAACATGAAGTCATTACTTCTGCTTCTTAGTCGAGCTGTTTTTCTAAGTTACACACTTCTAATTAGCTCTTTTTATGCAGCTATACTTAGGAGTGACGAACAATCCAAAAATAGTTTTCACTGAAAAAACTATTTTTTTTTTTTATTCCATCTGGCAAACAAGGTGAAAATGTTCATATCACTATCATCCCACCACTGTAGTAAGAATGTCTGGTTTTAGGTGCAGGCTTATATATACTTGATGAAAGTTTGTCATCTCGGTCTTTCCAAATATAAATCAGTACCAACAGCACAGATGGAGAATCCCTGCAGTTTTTACAGAAAATATTGAAAACTGGTTGGTATTTGTTGTGAGTTTGCTGCTTATCTGCGCTTTAAACACCCTTGAGCTTGAGTTTATTTTTGACTTCATGAGAATTTTTGGATCTATGAAAAAGACTTTTAGTTAATATATACAGTACAGATCCTCTATATAGGTCATGCAAAGAAGGAAAGAAAGAAGCTACAGACGGGTGACAGAGGAAAGGATAACCAGACACTGTGTCTCAGTAGGTGCTGCACCACCAGAACAGCTTCAGTGCACATTGGTATTGACTCTTCAAGGCCCTGGACTCTACTGGAGGAATGAACTCCACTCTTCCAGCAGATGTTCCCTTATGTGGTGTTTTGATGATGGTGGAGACGTTATCTAAGACGTCACCTTAACGTCTCCCATAGATGTCCAACTGGGCTGAGGCCTGGCGTCTGTGAAGGCCACAGCATAGAATTCACATTATTTTAATACTCAAACCATTCAGTGACCCCTCATGCCCTGTGGATCGGGGCACTGCCATCCCGGAGGAGCCTGTTCTGTTATTCAGGTGTTTCCTTTGATTTGTCACCAGTCTGTATATGAGCTTCAAACTATGCTTGGTTTATGTTTTCTAAGCCATAAACAAACTGCAGTAAAAAGAATAAAATCATGATTTGCCCCTGTGTGTCTGGGAGGCACAGGCTCATAATCATAGCAGATGTAAGTGTGGGGGAGGTGAGGCTGAGGCTAAATGCTATCACGGTGGGTTAATGGGACCCGGAGGCAACACAGGCTCGAAATCACAGGTGTACGGTATGAAGAGGATTTGAGGGTAACCTCTTCACTGGCACAGCAAGGTGAAGTAAAATATTTTACCATTTGCGCTGGCAAGAAGCATTTTGAGGATTGGATCTTACATTTTACTCGATGAAATGAACTCGCGCTCTTATCTTGAGTGAACAGGTGGAAGCAAAGCATGATGGAAGAGGTCAGAATGAAGGACATGCATCAATGAGGATGGTAATGAATTACAATTTCTCAGTTGATGATTAGCATCTAGCACAGGATACTACTTATGCAGCATCTGACTGAATCTGATTAGCATTTATTCATGGATGACAGAACACACTGACTATAAAATTATCCAGAAATGTGCATGTTCTTATAAATCAAACAATACGGCCAAATTACATCTAGGCCATTAAAACTGTTTATACACCATAAATGTAAACAGCCTTTAGGCGGGAAGAGCAATTTAAACAGGTAAATAGGATTATGCTTAAGTTTTTTCCCAGTGTAATTGTATAAGAGTGAGACAAACAAGGGAACATATTGGTGCAGGTTTGGTAATAGAAAAATAATTACCTAGATCAGATTTTCATCCTCCTCTAAAAACAAACTTGCCCATTAACATACAGCAGTAACTTGATTTTTCTGATTTTGTTCTAAATCCACTGCTTGAAGTGGAACAGTACATACGTCTACACAGTACTGTAGTCGACATGTTACTCTTTGGCGTACTCTTAAAACCAGCTGCTCTTTTCTGATGAGGGCAGTCAAAGACATTGTCTTTTATTTCACGGATTCTTCATCCTTGTCAAAACCAGATACCTACAGTACACTACCCACAATGCAACTTATACTGCAGACAGTTTGGTCAAGGAATGCAGTAGCACTCCCCACAACTGTTGAACTGTTCCTTTAACTACTATCCAAATACAACTTGACGGGCACCAGGGATGAATGTGTTTTAACTTGTGCACATGGAGTAGAATGTGTACTCTCGAATTAACAACACATTGATGAACTAGTCAATAGCATGCTCAAGTTAATTATGCAATAATAAACAGCACATAGCATTAAATAATGCAGTTATTTGAATTTGTGTTTATGGATTGCCAGGGATAACCCAACAAAATTATGAGGAATGACACTACAAATCTATCTGGAGTGGCCACAGTTTGATTTACTTTAATTTATTGTTACTTCACATTAATCTCACAGCAAAATTCATTCAAACACCTGCCAGACTCTGTACATTGGTTTCAAGTTCAGAATGATCCTTTACTGTTTAATTGGGAAATATATCACATTAAGGAAATATTGATGCTGAATTTAATGGGGCTTTATGGATTTTAGTTGTTGTGTTACTATTTGTGCACTAATTAATGCACTATAGTGAAAAACGTTCAGTGTGGAGCTTCTCTTTTATCTTCAAAAAACCGTCTGCAACACACGCACACACACACACACACACACACACACGCATCCAAACATCAGTCACACTCACATTACATACAGGCACACACAGCTACACGGCCACACATGCATAATATACACATGAATAATGGCCTTAATGTTTCTCCATTCACTCACGCACCCAGATAAACACACACACGGACGCACACACAAACCTCAAAATCATCTATCAACCACTAGGCATTAAAAAGCCTTCAGTGTGTGTCTCTACCCCAACCAGAGTGACTGCACATCACACACACACTCTGCTTAATTACCCTTTATGACACAAACTCACACACATGCAGACACACACACACACACACACACACACACACACACACACACACACACAAAGAGCAACACAGACTATTCAATTACCCCTGATTATCCCTGATCTTCAGACACACAGACACACACTCCACTTCCCTCTCACACACAATCCTACACAGGCCTCCCCCTGCATTGAAACGCCAGTGTTTCCATGACAATCTCAGTCACTTCCTCATGCAACCCCTCGGTGCTGCAGTGAGGGAGGAAATTTCCTGCCTAAATCATCTTCAATTCCGTCTATTCATCACAGATTCTAGCTGGTGCTTTTCATCTCCAGTCCTCTCCCTCACTTTTCATCAGTGAGGAAATAATAATCAGAGGGTGGTTTAAAAGAAGAAAAAAAAACTATAAAGCACACAAACAAAGACAAAGAGACGGCGAGCGAGAGCAAGAGCAAGAGAGATGGGGGAAAAGTCAGAATGACTTTTTTAAGCGTCTTGTTTTTGGCATTTTTCTGGGCCCATTGAGCCTCGCTGTGCTCTCCTCTGAGACTCTCAGAATTTTAAATGCATGCTTTTTGACACAGAGCAAGCAGATGGGATGAAATCTAAAGAGCACAGACAGACGGGAAGGAGACAGAAAGCGAGAGAAAGGGAGGGAGAAGTGAGGGTGGATGTGGAGGGTGTGGATAAAGGAATGATAGATAGATGATGGATGGATGGAAGTGGAGATAAATGGATGGGTTCATCTCTTCCAAGCTCATTACCGCTTTTCACCTTGAAAGCTCATCTGTGTTGCCTTTTTCCAGCATAAAACACACACATTCAAACTTACCAAAGGCTCACATGGGAGTTATTTACATGCATGAACACACACACATCAACACAATCCATTTCTACGTACACACACGCGCACACACTCGGCCTAATTAAGTTCTTCCCATTCTTTGGCCCCCTGCAGGGATTATGAACTTCAGGAGCTTTCCCAAGTGCCTCCCCACCTTCCTCTTTGAGCGCTACACTCATTTAGCAACCAGCTGCTGCGCACACACGCACACACAGTCACTCTTATAAACACTCAATTGACTCTTGCACACAAAAACACACTTGTGCTCCGCAGACAATTTCCCCCACTCCTGGCTCCATTCACCTTAATAACCACCCTCAGCCTGAAGTGTACATGAAAAAAGCAAAAAAATTACAGCGTGTACATGCACATTTGTGCCGGCTTGTGCTCGCACAAAACGCATAAGAGTATGATCACACAGCCACAACTCACTTTGACAACGCTCTTGGCTGTATATGTGTGTATTAGTGCACAATAAGAGCGCTGGTTACTGCGTTTTTGTTTACGAAAACACAAGGAGACACACACAGATGTGCACGAACCCCACTCTGACACAACGCCACAGGAATGTGTGGAATAAACTCCTGCCAGGAGTTTTACTGAGCACAGATTAACTGTGCAGTTGTAAAATGTAGTCATGAAAACACACTGCAAGGCAACAAAGTGCAAGCACCAGGAGTGGGTATTGATTTTGGGTGTATGCGCAACCCCAGTGGGTTGAGTTGAGAGCCTGCTATTAACCGCCTTTTGTGTACATTAATGTGTAAAAACCGAGTCTTAGCAATGAGGCCAAGATTACAAGAAGACCCCAGCCTGTTATTTAACGCTGACTGGGCTGAGTCAGCGCGCTGCCAACCCTCAGCTAGATGTGAGGAACAGGCTAATCTCAAAGATAAATAAGGTCAGATCAAGACTTTTAATTGACTTAATTCAAACAAGCCAGGAGTTTATTTTAGAAGCTGATGGTGTAGATGGCTCGGAGAGTGAGGCCGCATAGTGCAGACCCTTGTATCCTTGGACAGGTTTTCTATAAGTATGCAAATGTAGTGTTTCACAGATGTTTGGTGGCTATATGCGTATTTGGTATTCACAGTTGTACATGTGGTTTTCTTTGCAGCCAGAGCACACTGCCATACTTTATCGTCCTGTTTGTTGGCCTGCATTTTGTCAGACTTTGTTTGTATTTGGTTGTTATCTTATTTTTTTTTTCTTTTTATCAATACTTCTGCACTCCAAAATGCAAAAGCTGTCACTCAAGGGAAAGACAGATATGTGCACTCTATTTACAAATGTGTCATTGAGATATACGTGTCCTACTGAATATTAAAGCTGCAAGAACCCCAGTAATTGTGTCCTGTGTGCTGACTAATTTAACTGGGCCACACGAACACTCCTCTGAGCCCTGCATTACGTTACCCACAATGTTACAGAAATGTCTTCTCAGCCCACAGATCTTAACATTTTTTGACTTCCACTGCATTATTATACAGGTCGGAGAGATCCTCAGGCAGTGGATAATTGGGAAATCCACAGAAATGTGTATCTTCTGTGCCGTCACCATAAAAAGGGCTGAGAGCCTCTGAATCTCTGGATGTGTTGCAACACTGTCATGGTTACTGTAAACGTCTGTGAGGCACAGCTGTACAATTAATTTTAAAATCTTATTACAGGTAGAACAGTGCAGTCAAGTGGTGCATGCATTTTGGAAGTCTGATTTAATCAAACCCAGACTGCTACCAGCACAGTGAGCACTTACTACCCACCGGGCCAGCAGGGTGGCCTGTGATTACAGAGACAAACCCTGTAATATAAAGACAGGAAGTCTATTCCAGATCTTTGCCCAAGGATGGGATCACACCTCCACTTTTCTTGAGTCCAGCTTTGCTTTCTTACACTTTTATATGGCCCATTTATTTTCTTGCTGCATGTTTACAAGAAAGCCACAGTTGTAAACAACAAGTCATAAGTCTTTCAGCTAGCTTATTTACTGGACAGTTCTGGGAAGCTGTGAGACGCTGCCAGGTGAAGAATTACTTAAAAAGAAGTGAATCCACTTCCTTTAACGTTTGTGTTTCTCACCATACTCTCCAGTACTTGTCACAGGCTGCAGTTCCTCATGGGTTTAATGTGTTAACGCTCATCGTTTCAGAAATGATAAACAGTTGACTATCGGGTTTCAACATCAGTGTATAAACACAGTACAACCTCGAGGTTTTGGGTGAAGCCCCGCACACTGTGTACACACCGTCTTCTCTTAAACAAGCTGCACTACGTAGCTCTTGAAAAAGAAACGAGGTTCTTATTTTCAGGGGTTTCGGTTAGCGTTTTAATGGTGCCGTCTTCAACTACATATCCAAACCGAAACTAAAAGCATAAACGTGCTACAGCTTTCCATAAAATTCTCAAGCCCTGTGTGGTGCGCGCGCTCTCTCAGACTGGTTTGGAAAGAATCAAATTATCCTGCTGACTAAAACAATCCTGACACTAGTTCTGTAAATTATTTGAATGGTGCCAAGTCATGATAGGGGTGATGTATTTTTTTATGCTTAGAACCAGCAGAGATGATAAAACACAGCCTCAGTCAGCCGACGGTGACCACATAAAGAAGCATTTAATGCAAATGTATGGTGATACATCACCTAACTGTGGTGCTTACTCACTGCAAGTCGCTTTCACACACACACACACACACACACACACGCCAACCCACGACACACGCTCATGCACAGAGTTGTCAACGTGAGTGGATTCAGTAGTTTAATGAACATTATTGATGGTGAGACTACAGCACTGCTAGCATAATTAGTGTGATGTCTCACACCTACATGTCTGTGGCTTCATTAATTCAGTGCAGATTCGAGCTAATATCCAAACAGGCACGTGCACATTCGAGCACACACTGGCACACACAAAGGAACACCATTACATCCATGTCATGATCCAGAATCCTGCTAGTGCTCTTGTATGGCAATGCAGTGTGAGGACCAATTTTATATCATGGGAGTGAGGAATTTTTGGCTGGTCCTCACTTTCCATTGCTCATGCATTACTCAGTGAATGTCCTCACAAAAATAGCTGTACAAACGTGTGTGTGTGTGTGTATGTGTGTGTGTGTGTGTGTGTGTGTTGGGGGGGGGGGGGGGGGGGGGTGGGCCCCCGCTAGTCTTATTCTTGGCTGAACACGGGGAGCTGATTGGATCCAGACCTTGGATGTTGATACTGATCAACAAAACCAGCTGAGTGAAAAACCGCCATCAGCCTCCCTCTCCCCGCTCTTTCTCTCTCTCTCTCTCTCCATCCCCCTCGACCACTCTCACTCAATCCATCTCCCTTTCTAAGTACCCCTTCCACTCCTCCATGTCCCCCTCCCTCCTCTGCATCTCTCTCTCCCTTTTAAATAGGGCAGTTTGTGGTTGGGTGACTCATTTCTAAGCAAATCTGGATGAGGGAAGGGAGGAGAGTGAAAGACAAGGGTGAGAGAGAGAGAGAGAGAGAGAGAGAGAGAGAAAAGTGGGGGGTTAACGGGACCCGAGAGAGCAGAAAGAAAGA
>NW_018128086.1:264177-274662 GCF_001952655.1 Monopterus albus | reverse complement strand
TATGTTTGCAGGGCTGAGCTCATTTCAGATGGATCACTTCCATCCTTTCAAAACAGTTAAAAAAAAAAAAGAGTAGAGGAGAGGGTGAAGTGGGAGGATGGGTGAGCTAGTGATGGATGAAAACAGCAAACCCAGTGTGGACAGGATTAAGGCTGCTCTCCAAAGCCACGGCTCTTTTTGCTCATTTAGCCACCTCCGTCCTCCTGCTCTGTTCATGAATATGAGCAGGAGCATGAAAATGAAGCAAAGTCCATAGTAACGCTCCCCATCTGTTTTACTTCCTGGCTGCATCATGTGACATTATGGGAGCTGCTGATGTTCCTGCACAACGACACCAAGATAAATTCCTGCAGGGTCATTACTTTGAATGACATGCAGTCATTAATGTCCAGTGCATACTGTTCAGTCATGGTGCATCAGCATCTCAGAGAGAAGTTAACAATATACCTTATCCAGCCTACGTCCTTTTCTGGCAAAGGACTACGGACCGAAAGGTCGGGGAGCCAGATGCAGTGGACATCTGTGTGGGCGCTAGTGTGAGCTAGACAATGTACTGATTCAGATGCAATGAATTTGCACAAGAATAAAGAAACTAACTTCAAAGAAAGTAGCAAAAATTATTTTCATTGTCCCTTATGCTAGGATGAAATTAACTCTGAAAGTTCAACATTTTCAAAGTGACACAATGACCAGAGCAAACATTGCTCTCACAGCTTGGTAATTTTCTGACCTTGGAATTGGCCTTTTTTGTCTGTGCGGTATCGTGGTGCCAAGCACAGGGAGCAGAAGAAAAGAGGTGCAGACAGGGTGATTCATGTGAGGCAGCACAAAGTGAGCTGTTGGTATTTTAGTGGAGAATACGCAGAAGACTGTGTGCTGAGAAAAGACACCTCAGAGACACTTCTGAGCCAGTGTCAGTCTGCTGCCACTTTGAAGTCGGGCTAATCCGAACCCATGCATTGTGGTGCAGATGCTGTTGCAAAAATGTGACCATTTGTGATGTGAGATACTAAAGCATTAAAACTGAACGAGTGCAGTCATATCACATCTTTTTTAAAATCACATATTCCGTACATTATTGTACAAGTTCAATAAACACCATATGCCTCTGGCTGCTGAGCACCATTCTGCAACATCCAGACAACAATACAATTTCCTACAGAAGCCTAATTTCATTTCTTCAGCTAATGCATCACTGTGATCACCACATCACAACTGTTCCAGAGTCAAATGGGAGATGGTATCTCCCACTTAGTGAAAAGAACTACAGACACATCAACTGTTGGCAGAATGGCTGCAAATGCACCACCGCTGGCAGTGGCGCAAGATCAAACCCCAAATTACCACTAATATAACAGATGCAACTCATTTTATAGGAACTACATGCTGCACATACAGTATGTATCACATTTTACTTGGTACACAACAAATGAAGCTACTTTAGGTTGTTTATCTGGTGTGGCTACAAGTTTCAGGCTATTTTGGAATAACACATGAAGCCGGTACAAAGGGTGGGGCAGCCTCTTGTGGACCAAATAATTCAGTGCTTTTATTGCATTACTTGTCTTCAGCTGTAAATAAGAATGAGCACCTCTGATACGATAAAACTCAGCTACAGCTGCCAGGATCTTCCAGCCACCTTCTGGGGACTGGTGGAGTGAGTATGACGGATTATCCAGCATGAAATGAAGGACTGCTGCATCTTTGCTTTCATTTAAATGTGGCTACTGTTGCTGGGAGCAGTTTTTCATTATGACTGAAAAAATTTTAATGGTTGTTATTTCCGTAAGTAAGTCGACCGACAACCTGTGGAGCTGCTTCAATCATGTCTGGCTGCCCTTTGTGTATCATTTATTTGTCGCTTCTTTTCTTGTGCTAGACAGGGAACAGGCTCCACGGGAAGATGAAGCTGACAACTGCACAGCTGTTTCTCTAAGCAGCAGAAACTGCTGTCAGGGGGCACAACAATAAAAATAAATAAATTGTGGAACAACTGGAGATGTGGGCAGTCATTTAGAGGTTTTGAACCAGGCTACCTCTGATCGTCTCCTGTGCTCATACCCGGCTCCCTTAGGGTCTTTATGCATCTAACCATTCCTCGGTGCCTCCCTCAATAACCTAACCCTATACCCCCCCCACTCCAGTCCGTGATCAGTCCGTAGCGGATTAGCTGCAGATTGTAATACCAGTCTGACCCCAGCTGGCCCTGGACAAGCCCTGCTGGCTAATTGAAACACATAGTGAAGGGCTGCAGGATTAGAGACTGCTGTCTCTGGCCCATTATTACACACCTACACACAGTGAGATGGGTGGTTTATTGACATTTTTGGATGTGTTGGGCCAGGAGGGAATAGCACACAGTCACAACATGCAGAGAAATGTGACTAAGTCCTCAACACAAAATGGATGCTTTGTGCATCTGTGTGTGCGCATGCATGTGCCTCTGTTTGTGTCTACATGCATGCACTGCATCTACCTATGTGTGTCAGTGTATATTCATGAGTGTGTATTTGTACCTGTGTGCAGGAATGAACTGCACTTTTAAAAAAAATGAAAAAGCAGCTGAGCTGTGGCCCAGGGTCTTTAACATTAACCATGAAAAGCAGTGGCAGAAGCACAGAGGCAATTCATGGGGTGAAGCTTCAGCTGCAGGAAACCCAGCTAACACCTGACCCTGTGAGTCCATGCAGTAAAGAATGACGCTGTGCATGGATCCAACGCCAAACGTGCATATAATAGAAGTGTGTGCCCAAGCAAATACGAGACATAACTACACTATGTGTAGGTGCATGTAAATTGTAAGATAGCAATTTATGCATCTCTACCATATAATCAAACCACAGATGTTTATACCGAGCACAGACACTATATTTGAAATACAGTATGCAATGCACAGTATACAATTTTTTGGTATGTGTGTATTGGACTTGCACATGTATCTCTGCCTGGAGCCAGACAGCTGAAGAAGTTCAGACTTGGTTAGCAGAGTCAGAAAACCACAACTACTGAAAAGAGAAAAGTGAAGACCAGCAAAGAAGCTGGTGGTGGATACAGTCCTTGATGAGTCCATGTCTAAGTGCACGCTTGTTTGTGCCTTCATGGGTCACCCACATGCTGCCTCTCCCTGATTGAAACCAGCAGTGCCTTGGCTCAGATCAGCTTTATCAATGAGCTCACCCTTCTCTTCAGATGGGAGCAGTAAAAGGTAAAGTCTTGAAATCTTGGCTGCATTAACCCACATGGGCCCCAAATGTAAAATATTTAGGTAGGGAATGTAGAGAAACAAGTACCTCTGCTTAAAATATTTATACTATATACCACGCAACACTCAACCCCCTCAACCCCTGTGCTCCTATTCCAGCTCTGCTGGCTGTGTATCAATAATGCATCGTGTTTCGACAAGATGGATACATTTCAAATTAAAGGCCGGGTTTGGCTGATGGGAATATGCCACAGGCAGGTTTGGTGAGTGTTTGGACTGGAAATCACAGCGGCTGAACTTGCAGCTGGGCCACAGACATGAGCTGAGTCAGAAGGACAAGGACATTTCAAAGCTTATTCCCAGACTGATAACAGATTGTAAACACTGCTGTTCTACACACGTTTTAACCAATGACGGGGTCGAGTCACAGCTCAGATTGTCTATAATGGCAAAACAGGACCTTAACAATGTCTCATGTTTATTTCCGGGGTCCAGCAGTGTCACTTTGGGACTGCAGGCTGACATCGGAAAGATCTTTTAAATTTCTTGGTGATATTAGAGTCATTTTCCCTCATTTACTTTTCAGTTCTTCATTTTTCTGATGCAGGCCTTTGGCTGAACTCAGCTGCTGGTGGATCTCACCACAGAAAATAACCCTTGATGAGCAAAATATGAACACCACCTGTAAGACATGTTGTTTCTGTTTCTGTTTGTGAAAGAAGCGCTCTGCTTTTGAAGCCTGGCTGTATTTCTCTTTAGTTCTTTTTCTTCAGTAGTGTGACTGGCTTGAAGGACAAAAAATGGACGGCCGCCAGCTGAGAATGTAGCACCAACGTCTGGCTCGCCTCCCAGAAAATAATGTAGCAATGGGACTTGGTAGAAATAACCAGACTTTATGCTGTGGAGCTACAGTAGCACCCTCCCTGTTCCTTCATCTTCACCTCTTGAACCCTATTTGTGTTCATTTTCAGTTAATCAAAGGCCTAATCCCCTCTGTTAATTCTGCTAATTTGTTCCTGTACCACACATCCACTTTCTAAATTTACATCTATTAGGCTCTATGGATGTAGTTCATATTGTAAGCCACAGTAATTATACACCCAATTCTAATTGTGTCATATACCTACTATACACGACAGGAAATACTTCAGCTGCTTCACTCTACTTCCGTTGGCTTTTCCTTTAATTATGAATTGGATGAAATGACATTATTTGGCTCAGGGTTTTTGTATATTTACATGCAGAAGTTACATGTTTTACTGCATAACTACAAAACAGGTCCTGACACTACTAGAGGCATACTGTGAATCTAGGTTGCAGCACAATGTTGCACTGCTTGTGTCAAACTGGACTTTCTCTTAAACAGCCGCACACCCAAAGTCAGCAGTGAATCTTAGATCTTCTACGAGACCGGCATTTGACATTTCTTTTAGCAGACTTACAGTAGTGAGGGAGTGGGGATCAGGGCACATGGCTGCTGGTACACTCACACAGGCTGGTGCTGGTACTGAACTGTCCACCTCTCGGTAATCGGACCTCTCTCCTCACCACACCTCCCTGCTGCCCCACACACACATCTGCTATTCTTCCCCTGCTGCTGCCTTGCAGTGCACACTGAAGTACAGGGTATTTAAGAAACATACTGTAGATGTACAGTAGTTCACAAAAGTCACAAAACTACACAGCAGGTTTAGTCCTGGAGGCCAAATCTGTGGTCTGTACTGATACAGATCAGACTTCTAGCTCCTGATTGGCTGAGACATGGCTCTGATGAAGCTGCCCCATCACTGCTTGTAACTATAACCCCACAGCTGGATGTTACCTATGTCCCCCTCCTACTAGGTCTACGTTCTATGTGGAGTAGTGAAGTTATGCTTGGTTTTCTCATTGTGGTTTGATATATCGGAATGCATTTAAGGAGCATACCAGCTCAAAATAACTATAAACTTCACAATGTTTTAATTGCTAGCATGGGGGATAGTCCACACCCATTCATTCTCTCCGCTAAGTCACAGCCTCTGCCTTGTATCACGGGGTCATAACTGATTACTTACATGTGACCCGATTTCTGATTTCCTGCCATTCCCAGAGTGCTGTTTGACAGACACAGGGCACAAGGTTGCTGCATTCAGCACTGACTTCTACTACAAGAGACAATTAGTAATTGTGTAATACGAACCAAGACAGAGTGAAGATGAGGAGAAGAGGGAGTTGTCCAGTACTGAGAACAACATGTGCTATGGTTACACTGCATCACTGTCTGTTTAAGCTCCAGTCAGCGGAGGAACAGTTGGTTATCTGTGCATCCTCTATGACTGGTTTCCTCTGTATTATTATGAAGAAGAAGGAAGCACTGGGTGTTTAACGCTGAGCTTATTCTGACACCTGCTCACTACCAAATGTTTTCTTTGTTACTATTTCTGCAAATTGCAGTACAATTATGTCTTGGTTGTAGTTACTCCACTTTATAAAAACATATTGTGTTGAAATGTTTAAAGCATTTAAGGAAATGCTGGAGATTCTGCCTGAAAAAGTTTATGACAAATCAAAATACAGATTTTTTTTTTTTACCCATAATGCATCTAGAGCAACAGCCTGTGAGGGCTGAGGGTCAGCTCTACTCTACAGTGGTGACAGTCTCATCAACCATAGCCCAAAATCAAAGAAGAGATGATTATTTTATGAGATGATTATTTTTCACCACTGCTCTATTATTACAAACACCCCTGTGAGCGCGTCACCTTTGCCCAGACTCGGTCTGTTTCTGATGCGTAACGAGCTCTAATCATAAATACGTGCCAATCTTTCATTCTGAGCCCTGCACAGGTGGCGGTAATCCTACTGTGAGACAGACAGAGAAAAATAGACTGAAGTTACCGCTGGGGGGCACTTGGTGATACTGAGGTGAGATATAAGACCACCCCACCTCAAATCTCTCCATGTGGATGGCATCACACACCCCCACCATATGTGTATGTGTGCTTGTCTAGTCCCTCCAGGTCTGCTTGTGTGATAAGCCGAGGCCTGGAGGGTCTCTCCTCGGCTCTTATCTCCCTGACAGACACTACCACAGCGTGGACCCTGACCCAACAGTCACACTGAGGGGGCAACGGAGCTCTCTGTGATTTCTAAAACTCTTGATTTCTGCAGCTTTGTTCGGGATTGTCAAACAGAAATGTTCTTTATATGCAGATGGAGCACCCCTCCCTGTCGTGGTTCTCATTTTGCAGGGAACAGCTTATATGAAAAATCATTTTGCTATGAAAATGAAACTTATCTGGATGAAATTGTTCCCAGTGTTTGATTTGGATTCACTTGTGCTGCCTGAGTAACAGAACTGATAGCAGATCAGTAATTATGTAGAATAAAAATCACTGTGTTTAAAAAGGATTTCCACACCGCTGAAATGATAGGTTGTTGTTATTAAAATTATATAATTAGAATTCTATTAAAATCTTTTTTATTCCTTAGTGTACAAGGGAGTGTAATGTCAGCCTATAATATTGTCCTTCTGTTTTGGAATAATCTGCCTCACTGTCCTACATTATCATCTACAACTTAACTTTCAATGTGTCAAAATGACAAAAAGTTTGATTTAGTACTGCTCATCCATAAAATTGCGCTCCCTTTCACCTCACACGCTTTCGAATCGACTTATTTTGACACTTCTGAGCTCCTTCTCTGTCGACACCACAGCTTCCTGTCTAACCACAGTTGTGATGCCGTTTCCAGTGACTTCTGTGCCCATTATGATCTTTAGCTGCATTGTAGTGTACATGGAGCAACACATTTGTTTAGTAACCCACACATGGATACGACACGCTGTGTTGTGGTGGGGCGGCTCTGGAGGGACCAGCCTCCCCCGAAAGCCAAACAGCCCTGATACATCACAGCTGTATGTGCGTCAGCAGAGTGGGAGGGTTGAACAGCCAGTAAAAAAAACAGAGTAACAGCAAAAACAGCAAGGCTTCAAAATCTGCACACACAATAAGGTAAATTGTTTCCTTACCAAAATGTTTCATATTATTCAATTATGGAAAACCGCCGTGCTGTGTCATCTCAGTGGGTTTTACAGTTCTTGTTAGTCAACAGAGTAATTTTGGTTAGACATCTGCTGTGTTGTATTTTTGGCAACATAACGGTGTTAATATCCAAATAAGTGAAAACCCCAATCAAACCCATCCAACAATGAACCAGGACCAAATTTAACATCTCTATCTCCCACGTCGACAAGATGGAGGGCACACTGCTTTCTTCCTGCATTTTGCTCAGTCAGATGCTACAGTTCTGTGGCCTGGAGCCCAAACTAGAGGGAACAAAATCAGCTCCATCAAGACATGAAGATCAGATGGGATCTGACTGCTGGTCTAAACAGGCGGCAATTTCCTGTCTGTTGCTATAGCAACACATCATATATACAGGAAGTGCCTAAGGGCTGTGGCACCATGGTAGTTACCTACAGGGTCAAGTCTGTACTGGACGAGTGAGAGAGAGGGAGACTGGGTGAGGACTGGGAATGGAGGGCACCACCTGTGAGTACAGGCAGAACTGGGCACGTTCCTGTAGCAAATTACTTCTTACAAAAGATATAAATCTACAAGTACTGGACAGTTTACTACAGATCTTTGAGGTCTAAAAGTACAGACATTAAAAAAAAAAATCTGAAACAAGGACATTTCTATCAAGCATGTTATTTTACATTTATATAAATAATGGACAAAGTTTCCTCACTTACAGTAAGTAACAAAAAACAGGGAAGGGAAAACTGAATATCTTTGGGTTTTAGACTATTGTCAAACTAAATATTTTGGATGTCTTGAACCTTGGAGAGAAAATTTGCACCGTTTTCTTAATTTAGAAAATAATAAGCAAATTAATTGATAATAATTGCTAGTTACAGCATACATATTGTTATCAGGATATGTTTGAGAGTTATGTAAGAATTCATTTTGAAAATATATGTTACAAATACTGCATTACTCTTTGTCACCAGTGTGTATCTGCACACAGTACGTGTATTTCATTAAGCCCATACAGAGGTTAGCCTGGAGTTTATGTCAGAGAGTCAGAGCGAGCATTTCCCCCATGGCTACATCATCTGATTATTTTATGCACCAAGCTGCATGGTCCAATTTGTCTGTGTGTGCATATTTGAAATACTGTTTATGGTGTGTCTGCAAAGTGTGTATGTGTCTGTCCGGCGGAGAGCTATCTCACTTGCCGCAGGCGATCCAGGAAATGCTTCTCCACCGGTCCCCTCAGATGTGACTGTGTGAGTGTGTAAAAGGGTATGTGTGTGTATCTGAACAGCCCCGAGCCCGGTGCCAGCTGGACTCCCCATGAAAGCACTGGATGTATGGGGGTGGGAGGATGGAGTGATGGGTGGAGGAGGAGAGGACAGAGGGGGTCACAGACTCCTGCCAGCTCGCTCTTTCAAACTGGACCAGAAGTCATCAGAGTTTCTGGAGGACTTTCCTGCTGCTCTCATCCTGCTGCTACCTCTGTTTGTGCCTCGCCACCACTCTCAGCTGATCCGCCTTCTCTCCACTCCCAACACTCGCCTTTATCTCGATTTTGAGCACTTTCGGCAATCTCTCTTTTTTCTGCTGCCCACCAATCTCCTCCCATCCTCCACTCCAATTGCTTTTTTCTGCCAACATCCTCTCCGACTGTCTGTGCACAGTGCGCTGGGCCGATCCAGCTGGCGTCATGGCAACTATTCAAGCCACGCATTGCTGGTATCATGTGCATGTTAATGGATAGGAGTTCAAGGTGGGGGTGTGGGGTGTGTGTGTGTGTGTGTGTGGGGTGCACAGCACGTTTCACAGTGGACAGCAAAAACATCTCTAGCTCTAATGTTTACTCCTGAGATCTCAAAGTACATGAGAGAGAAATGGCCTGTCTGTGTTTGTTTATTATGTCTCTCAAAATGCCCCCAAGCGCCATCCAAGCTCTTTAACTGTTCTTCATCCCCCCTCTTCCTCTAGTCCACTTCCTTTTCTCTTTTCCTCCTCCATCTGCCTCCCCCTTCACTTGCTTCTTCCTCCTCCCTCAACTCTCTTCATCTTTTTCCCTCATGCACCCCCACACATCCTGCTCCAACTCCTCGTCCTCTAAGTTGTGGCTCCAGCTGAGGCCCAAGGGAGAACTGTGACACGTGACGGCTGCTTGACGGCAGCAGAAAAGCCAGACAGCACGGGGCTTTCATCTACCATTTAAGAGAACAGAGAGGAGCCGTCCTCAGCAGGGAAATTAGTGGGCTGTGTTGGGCCTGTGTACACAAAGTGCCGGGATATTAACAGTTACATTATTGAGAGCCAGGGCCTTCCACACTTGACAGTCTAAATGTTGTGCTGAGAGAGTGGAAGTGGCTCTCGTCACTACAGTCAGTGACAAGTGGTTTACTTGTAATGATCATTCTTTTAGGAAACACTGATTTCTGATAAAGAAAAGCAGGATCAGTCTAATCCAAAGACACATTACCATCTAGCTATGTTTGTATCAGTAGAGAAAACAGTGTTGTACGATGATGACTTCCAGGCAAGCTGCAGACCAAAATGCAACTTCCAGTCGCAAGATAGTGAACAGCACAGCCCAGCTTCCACTGCACCACAGCGTACTGAGGCATGATTATATGCATGCTGACTGCAATCTCGCAGCAGAAGACACCTGTCCCGACCTTTATTATTGCTAACCTGCTCGTTAGAAGGGTCAACTGGGGCCAACCTGTAATGGTCTCCGTTCTTAACCAGAGCTGTGTCTTTTGCTGAACTAATTGGCTCAACACATGCATGCTACAGCAGGTGACTACAGAAAAAGTATCATTTTAAAAAGTCTCGCTGTGTTCAGCTCTCAGCACCGTCTCAGCACTAGGAATTTTCCATTGCTGAACCACTAGGAGGGTTTTATTGTGAACCACTTATTCTACTCCATGTCAATATGGTTCTGTTTTAGCAGCTATACGTGAACAATAAATGATCTACATGACGAGATTTGATAAGATTTCAGTGCAGTTTTGTCAGTAAAGGATTTTTCTGTTGCAAATATTGCAGGTTGGCTGAAAAGATCTAACACGCACTTCTGTTTTGTTTGTGCACACCTCCAACATGTCAGGAACTGCTTCTTGGGACGGAGGCGGAAGGCTCATGATTAATTTATTCATCATGTTCACTGGTTTAACTGCTGGCGTGCTTTAATTAGTAACTAACCAACTGTATCTGACTGAGTCATTAAAACTGTGTATGTGATCATTTTTACAAAGGTGATTCCAGTGATCCAATCCT
>NW_018128086.1:200299-264161 GCF_001952655.1 Monopterus albus | reverse complement strand
CCAGCCATCTGGAGTGCTGGGACTTTTCCTGGTAAGCTGTTAGAACTGTGCCATTGTAAAAGCAAAGGAATCTAAGCAGTCATGGGCTGTGGTTCTGATGGCTTCCCTTGGGGACTGAGCCGGTGGCCCAATTCATTTGGAGAGGGGCTCTCATTATGGGTCATGATCCATTTGCTTTCACTACAATTAGGAGTTTATTTAATGCAGTTTTAATGCATGTTTGCAGCGCTAAAACATATGGTCATGTCATCTTGTCAGGACTGAGTCTGGCATAGCGGCTAAGGCTTTAAAAATCTTTATTTTTATGGGGACACATACATTAAGATACAACAGTCATGGAATAAATTCAAACCAGCTAGAATTAATGTCCTCCTTTTGACTTAAATATAGAGTTCAAGGCTAATCCCAAGTACATATAAATAAATGGAATAGTAACCAACAGCTTTTTTCAACAATGGCCCCACAAAAATATTTTGAATCGTGTTTACTGGGTTTTGATAATCTCCTGGATTATTTGTCATTTCATTGTCTATCGCCCTTCACTGATGCCTGGTGTGAGGAAAGTTCTTTTATTTTGAAACGCACTGGTCACACAAAGCTAGGATTTGGCGGGCTGGTATTTTGTAAAATCATATTAATGCTGAGCATGATTTGCATTTAAAACACAAACTAAGGATGTCTACAATGACAAACGTGGCAGTGTGAATGTGCAAATGCAGGGTCACAGCTTTGATTCTGACAACAGTCCGAGTTATCCTTATCTGTTACGTTCTATCGAGTTGTCCCTGAGCAATACACCACGTCACCATTCATGGGAAGTCACTTTGGAAGAGGGTGGGAGCCAAAAAACCAATCAGCAGAAACATGCATTTCGGTCGGTTCATTCAGAAAATGTTCTGTAAGTGAACATGTTAAACTGAGAGATTAAGTCACTATGTTACAGTTTTACTGTGGTGGAACACCAACTGTGAAACACCAAGGGCACGAACACAGAAAACAGATAAATTACAAAGTCTGGGCTTCAATGCAGGTTATTATACCAATAAATATATACCATTTGTGTGTGTGCATGAGTCCTCAAAGTATGTGTGTGCTTTGTGAGTGATATGTGTGGGTTTTACATGTGTCTGTAAAGGATCTCAGCATGTTAAGCCTATGTGTTTGTGTGCTAGAATAGTAAAGAGTACCCTCCCTGATATTTTGAGTCAGTCACAATACTACGCTTCCAGCAAGAACAGTAGCAGATTAGCCATTTCTGAACCTCCCACACATCCCTCCCTACACACTGCCAAGCTACAAAGGTTCTTTGTCCTCGGAGTAGACAATTCAAATCTCCAGCGCCGATTTCCCACGGATTTTCTAAATGTAGATTTCTCTCTGTCTTTTGGCAAAAGGAGTTTTTGGTTTTGTTGTAAAGCTTAGCATGGTGATTATTCAGACTTATTCCTAAAAAAAAAAGAACTGTAGAATAAGCATGGAAAGCACTTGGTCCAGTCAAGCAGACAGTGTGGAGTGCAACACTGTGGGAACACACATGGGTTGATTAAAAAAAAAAAAAAAAAGACACTAACACATTTTGAGACTTGCCTGGTGATGTGCAGTAGGGCATTTCAACATGCAGACATGTTCCTGGGTCTGTGTGTGTGTTCGTACAACAGTACGGTATGTGTGTGTCAGATCGATGTGTGAAAGTGTCAGAGGCCAGAGCAAAAGAAAAACACCCGATTGTACACCGTGGCAACAGCAACCGAATCACCAGACTAGAAAAAGTCAAAAGTGAAGACCCAGGGGGGATTCAGAGATAAAAGAGGAAAGGAAATGTAAAAGAAGAATGAAGAGCACCTATGCTGAGGAGGTGTTAGTTCATGTAAAAAAACTGTGGGTGCAAAATAAAGAAAGGGTAGAAAAGAAAAACAAACCTGGGCAAACTGGCTCACACCAACCTGAACCCCTGGAGGGATTTAGAAACCCTTCAACAATCCCAACACCGTCATGTCCACCACGGGGCCAAACCAACCTAACAAGGGCCGTCTCTCAGACTCATAAACCGTTCCCATTTAATTTACGTCCAGCAGAGCTGCAGTCACAGCACGGTCGTATAGAGTCCAGTTTCAAGAGACTGCTTTCGATTTGAAGTTTGGAACATTTTGATTTGGCCCTTGTTCTGCAATTTGGCCCCGCTGTGGGGAAAGGTTCAATAAAAAGCTTCCGCTGTGCCTCACTGAAAGCTGACCCACGAGGAGGAAAACATGAAAAAACCCAATGTGAAGACAGAGAGACCAGCATCCCCGCAGCTCTCAGATCAGCCCTGATCCCAGCGTGCATGTGTGGGAGAGATTTGTATGTTTGTGTGTGTGCATGTGTGCAACTATATGTGCATGTTTGAGGGGGAACATGGGCTCTGTGTGTATGCAAATGTCTATTTGAGTGCATCTCACAACACTGTTCATGTGCACTTGTGACTGTGCACAACGTCATGTGTGGGGTAACATCAGATAAGTAGTGTGAATCACAGCATGCGTGTGTGTGTGTGTGTGTGTGTGTGTGCAGGTGGTGTTGGCATGCTGTCTAAGAAAACTGCCCCATCGTGTTTGATAGGCTGTTGTATTGTGTCACCTGTGTGTTGTCATCGTGCATCTCCACTGTCCTCTGTTGTGTGCATCTGTGCACATTTCCACACAGCAGGTACAGTGTGAGTGTGTGTTGTCTGAAGGTTGCTGGACTCACCGATGACGACGGTGGTGATCTGGTGGCTGCTAGCCCCATGCTTGTTCTTGACCTCACAGGTGAAGGTGGTGTTGACAGTGTCGTCCACTTTCCTCACCGTCAGCTTGTTGCCGTCCACCTCCACTGTGTCAGGCAAAGGACCAGACGCCCTAGAGAGATCAGAGAGGGAAGAGAATGAAAGAGGGATGGAGGGAAGGAATAAATGGGGTGAGGTGGTGAAGAGAAGATTGGGTGAGATGAAACATTGTTAGCAGGAGGTAATGGAAGGAGAGAAAAGGGAGACGGGAGAAACAAGGGATAGCAAGAAAAGGGGGAGGGAGAGAAATTGAAAAGAAAAGCAGTGAGAAGACCATAGGTATTGAGATATTGGATAAAATAAGGTGAAGAAAAAAATCAAATAGCCAAATCGATGAGAGAAAGGGAGAGGAAAATGAGAAAAGAAGAACCCGAGATGGATGGGAACAGACAGAAATGAAAACCAAAGAAAAGAGAGACTTTGGTATTCAAAGACAGCATTAACGTGAGAGAAATCACAGGCGTGAACAGCTGTCCCGTTCTCCTGCTCAATATTCATCAAGAAAACCAACACTACACAGCACGCCATCTGTCCATCAGGACAACATGTTGCTGTAAGAGCATTTGTGTCTATCAGAAAATCAAAAGAAATGATCATTAAAGAGGAATGCACATCTTCCTTATGAGTATAACAAACATCAGAGACTGTGCAACTCTCTTAGGGGGAGGTGAAGGTATCGACAGCACAGACGGTCAGGGTGTGATTCTTACATGGTCCAGGTGATTGTGGTGGGCGCAGGGTTGGCGTTGGCCAGACAGAGGAGCACAACGTCTGAACGGCCGACGTACCAGTTATTGTCATAGCCCTCTATGGATACAGAGGGGGGGTCTGAAAAGAAAGGCAGAAGACACAGTGATGTTACTGCATATTATGCCAAGAAAATGGAGGAGGATGACTAGTAATTAAATCCCATACAATTCTCAAATTGTTTTCAGTTGTATCCTTAAGTTAAACTGTAATTCCCTTAAATGTACAGTAGCTATTTCAATTTTGTTTCTGCGCCGTTTTGAACAGCAGAGGGATCGAAAGTAAATACCCCAATACCATGAGCAACTAAACAATTCCATTGTTGCTGAATTGAAACAAAATTGACCCAGACTCTAAAATGTATTAACCTAAGCAGAATGACTTTTCTCTGCAGTGTAATCTGTAGCATCCACTTGCCAGTGGCTGCAAACAAAGTGGATGTTTGTTAGTGAAAGGGCCCCTTCAGAGTCGTACTTGACTTGTTTCTTTCTTGTACTTTCAACTTTTCATACTTTTTTTTATTACACAGCTGATGTGAGGCACAAGCTAAAAAGATGTCTTAGCCTTCACATCAAAGTGGTACCAGTTCATTATACATACTTAAATGTGCCTAAGGAATGGCTGAGCATTCCTGTGGAAGCTCAGTATTCAACTTCAACTAAAACCGATTTTGTAGACACCACAACCAGGGACACTATTCTCTAACCCTGACTTATCATATCATGCACATATCAGACCGTAACACAATGCACCAATGAAACCTGTCCTCACCAAAGCAAAGAGCAGAGATTAACAGATATAACCTGGCCTGTATTTGCTCAGGTTATACAGTGGACTGGTAGGCAATCCCATCTGAGAGCCAGGCCCGCTCAGTTGATTAGCCTGCCTAAGAATAGCATTGACGCATATCGCCCTAAAGCCTTCCCACCATCATACTAACAAAAACACTTAAGTCAATTATAACTTCCTCCTTTTAGAAGTTTTGCGGTTGCTGGAAAATATTTAAGAAGCGTATTTAAGATGCAAGTACAGTTTGTGTTTGCTGCTAGGGAAATGTTATTTTTAGAGTCTAAATCAACCAACAGTCTCAGGGCCTGATTTAGTCACATGCAATCTGTATTGTTACATCAGGAGAGGCTATAAACAATTTAAAGAAACCCTTTTTCAAATTGTAATAAAGCAAAGAAACTTCTATTTCAACATCAGGCAAGGTTCATTATCTAGCAGATGCAAAAGCTAACAGCCAAAACAGTCAAATGCATTAAATGTTAAAAATAAACATACAGTATTTCTGGCCTTAACCCACTTTAATGAAATCCTTATTCATAACCTCGTATCTGAAGAAAGGTTGCATCACAATCAAATCCTCAGTGCAAGACAAAAGGAGCCTGATATGCCTCCATCTGTGGTTATGTGGGTATTTAGAGAAAAGATAAGTCAAAAATGTGGAACCTTTTTAACTTAAGCAGCTTGTCCCCCCAAAATCAAGGCCCCCTCATATACCAAGAAGGAATAAGTTTGTGTCACTCTCATAAGAGACTTAAAGTGAAGTCGAACCAAGGCAGCGTGAGTAGAACGTTAAAACAAGGACAGAACCTTGATGTTTTCATGTTCAAAATCTAAAGACAGAAAGAGACTGAAAAAAAGAGTGAGGACAGAGTGTGTCAAGGCAGCAGCAGTACAGGAGGGGAGGTGTGATGTGTGTGTGTGTGTGTGTGTGTGTCCTCCTAGAGAGCTCTGACCTATAAAAGCTGGCCTGAGCTGCACACAGCAGACAGGAGATACAACCCCACACAGTGAGGAGACACGGTGCAAGTGTGTGCTCCTTGTGAGGACATTTTGGTTGGTTGGTTCAAGTTAGAATAAGTTTTCAAAGTGCTGACTAAAGAAGGAGGGTCCTCATATGTATAGATGTACAAACATATTTGAGTTTTTCTTGCAGCAAACGCAGCGACAGCTTGAGAAGCGAGATCATTTAGCTCTGTGTTTACATTGGAGTTTGTATGGTTCATATAAGGCCCCCACACAAAAATACTGCACACACATAGATGCTACATTTTCCTAATAACCAGGAGAGATAATTTGGCAGCTTGATAGGCTGACATGATGCTGTGTATGAGAGAGTGTGTGTGGGGTCTTGTGTTCATCTAATTATAAGAATTTCTTATTTGAATTCCTTGTTATTGCACACTAAGGTCTGACAGGCAGTCTGTGTGTATATTGCATACATTTGTGCGCATGTGTGCGTTCCGTCTAGAAATTGCTGATTATTAAAAGAGGCTGAACAAAGACAATCTGTTCCATCTTTGTAGTGAGTGGCAGCGAGGCCACACAGTGGAGACGATGCTGTCAGCAAGCCTAAGTCTCTGTGAAACCACGCTGAACCTGTGTAATATTTTAATCCTGTGTAAATTAGAATGGAAATTAATGGATTAAATGAAAGCAATGTGTGCGTGGATTTGTGTGTAAACATCTGAATTCTTGATTTTCTATAGTTCTGAGGGAATAAAGTCCTGGAAGTATAAAATAATAAAGATTTTGCTGAAACATTTTGTGCCCCTCATCAAGTACAGTTCTAAAAGCTTCCATTTAGGATTAAGATCGGTTGTTACCACAGTCATCTGTTTTGTCTGTCCTTCAACAGAAGGCTGGATGGATGCACTTGTAATTTATGCAGGAAAAAAAAAACAACTAAGGAGAAGCAGTGGTGAGGATGCTGCTGCACTATTAATGCTGTGTACACCGCCCTGCAGCTTATCAGCAAGGGATTACTACAGTAATAATCAAATGTAGATGGAATATCATAAGCGTTTAAGTCCTTGCTCCATTGCAAATTCACAACAAAGTTGATTGCATGATAACCTTACGCCATATTAAATTAAATGCAAGTATAGTACACAAACTTTATCCTCCTTTTTTATGTACATTCACAGTCTGTCTGTGCAGCCGGACCAGGTATAATAGAAAGACTGGTTTTATTTGTATTCTAGCGCCACATTAATTTGCTTATGAATGAAAAACCCAAGATGCATTTTCATATGTTACAGCGAATAGACCAGATGCTGTTTTTGTAATTTCAATTATTACAAAAGTGACTTTGAAGGTGGAGTGCAGAGAAAGTGCTGCACACTAACATTAAGTATCATCTTGTCGCCTCACAGCTTGGATATAAATGTGGACTCTTTACACTTGGCGGCCTGTGTAATGTCTATAGATTAGTGGTAGAGGTTCTGCAGGTGGCTGCCAAAGTAAAGGCCTAAAGGCTCTGGCACTGATCTGCGTCTGAAGATATTGGCAGGGAGCACTTTTGGAACCAGCCAAGCTATTTTTATTCTTAGTTGGAGCCCAGATACACGACAGTGAGAAAGTGTCCTCTGGGGCGATGCATCTTTTTATGGCCTTACTGTGTGAAAAGAAATAAGTGTGTGTGTGCACATGTGTTCCTTACACTCCACAGAGAGCTTGACGGGGTATACCCACGGCCGGTCCTGTGTCCTCTGGTCAATCATGCAGGTCACCTCTCTGCCATTATCCGCCGGTGTGGGAACCAGGCGATACTCGCTGCGAACCGTCACCGTTCCATCTGGGCCATTTGTGGTGCTCATTGAGTGGTTTCCTCCAAACGGCGGCAGCCATTTAATGGTGGCTGCTGGTTTGCCCTCCACTGCCTCACACTGGGCTACCACCACTGACTTGGTGCCGGCCTGGACGGTCACTACTGTGGCCGAGTTCTTAGGCTTGGCTGAAAGGAGACAAAAAGGAAGACAAGGGCAGAGAAGGAGACAGAGAAAGAGGTGAGAGGGCAGAGATGATAGGACACAACAGGTGAGGGGTAGAACAGAGAGACAAGAAGAAAGAAAAATGGCACAAGAGCGATAAAGATGAAAAATAAAGGGTAGTCAAAGGAAGAGACATCAAACATGAAACAGAGGAGGAGAGGAGGGAGAGAGCAGAGGAGGAGGTTCAATCAGTCTGTTGTGCATATACACCGTGGCATCCTACAGCGACTGTAATGAAACTCAGAGGAGGGGGACGCCCTCCGTGTGACCGCAGGACACTCAGCATCACAAAGACAAAAAGTACAAACGGGTCCTTAAAGAGCCTTTCACTACCTAAATTTAGATGTGATGGATTAAAATGTTGAAATCAAGACATTTTTAGAAGCCTTTTCATCATTTAAAGGCTGCCTGAATGATCTAATCTCAAACAACTCATGTCACTGGCTTACTGATAATGCAGTGCTTGTGGGAGCCAGACATTTTTGCAGGTAATCCTTCAAGTAAAGTGAAACAAATGTGGCTTTCACATTACGGCAGTGAAATGCAAAATACCGCTCCCACTTAAACTGGACTCGTTCAGTAGGGTGGCAATGTTCCATCAAAACGTCCTTCCTTATACTGAAAAAGCCAACCTCTGACAATCTACCACAAATTTATAAATGTCATGTACCCATTCTTTCCATGCATCATCCTGCACTTTAGGAAGCAGTTAAGTCAGTCTGCTCTCTCAGTCGGTTGTGTGCTGTTATATACAAAGACAGCAATGGACATAGTGAAATGGAAGAATTTTACTTGTCAAGAAAAAGTCAGGCAATTATTGAAAACATTTTCTCTTTTGTTGCCAACTTGCCTGTTGGTTTATTGAAGCTACTGTGAGTGGACAAACTGGTTTGTCTGTGTGAATTTCTTTCCACTGAACAAGTCAAGAAAGAAACCTCTGTGCTTTCATTCTAAGGGCCTGACAAGTTTCCATTAATCTTTAAAGTTGATTTAAAATGTTCTCCACTCAAATGTATTTATAATAATAAGAAAAATATACTAGCAACCAAAGAAACAAACCAGCAATATCAATAGCCCTTTCAGTAGTATTAAATGCTTCCTTTAGGACCTTAAAACACTGAAATGGCTTAATTGTATCCATCCATTTGCTTTGTTGATCAATACCATGTCATTGTGAGACTGATAACCTTCAGGGGAACAAAGAGCTACACAGTACAAACTGGTGGAAGTGATCATAGCTCATTAGCTGTGTTGTACCATCCACTTTTATTTACTCTTTTCTGTCAGAGTGTAAATTAGTCCACATAAGAAGAATGTTTACTCAGTTAAACAGCCAATTACAGAGAAACTGGAAAGAAGCCAGAAGGGCGATGATGACTGACTAAATGTTCCCGCTAGGTTAACGTTAGCAGCTCCTCGCCATCTAAAGTGGTAGTCAAACATCACCGAGCTTTTAAAACAACATATTTGTTGTGTTGTGCAGCAAAGCTGCCTGTTGCTGGGCAGTTC
Source organism: Monopterus albus (assembly GCF_001952655.1). NCBI lineage: Eukaryota > Metazoa > Chordata > Actinopteri > Synbranchiformes > Synbranchidae > Monopterus > Monopterus albus. The sequence continues at coordinate 255,323 of NW_018128086.1, read as the reverse complement.
TACACTTTTCCCTTCATGTAGTGGTAGGTTTATCAATCTTATGTAATTGTTGTCAAGGTCGAAATCCATTGTGTCTGCTTTAGTGGACAACTGGACTTTTTTCTGATTATCATTATTAGCATTTCATTATGTGGAATTACAGCCCTATGTTATGGACATGACAGTGTCAGCTATGTTACTTGGACTGACAGCATTACAAAGCCTTTAGAAGTCCTATATATTGTCCAACAGAGGAGGTGAAACTGATAAACAGAGATCTGATCTGGGAAAATCTGATCCTGATATGTTTCGTGACACTACATCCAGTTGAGTCTGCTGCTACTCCTCACATCGTCTGAGGCTGAGTACTGAGTAATTAGAAGCCAAGCGGGAAGCCGTGCTAACAAGAGCTGTATAAACAGTGTACATGCCCCCACGCCCTCAGTGGTATCAACAGGCTGAATGCCTGAGACTGACAGGCTGACAGGGAAAATGCATTTCAGTAATGTTTCAACACCGTTAACTGCATGAGCCGAGTTTGGTTTATGAAACCGAGCACTTGGAAAGTCAACAGGGTGACTGCGTTTCTGTAGAAGTCATTTTTTATCACATGCTTTCAATTCAACTACTTAAATAACATTTTACAAAGTTTCTGGCTGACAATTGTGGTTTTTATAACAGAAATGTTGCAGTTAAACTGTTCAAAACCCACTCAGTTTATTTTAGAATACAGAGATCTGACTAGCTGGCCACAATGGGCCATTTGCCGGCCGTCTTCAGAGACATTTGTTGCGACCCTGTCCCTGTAGCTAGTGGAGATTCTCAGGACTCCTCAGATGCTTGCCCCAACTTAAACCTGGGACTTCTCTAAGACAGTCTTTCTTTTCACCCTGGCAGCAGCTACAGCACAAGGCCTGGGACTGGATAATTGCCAGTTTGAATCCTAAGCAAGGCTGAAATATCTGCCAAGCGCAGAGATTTGTAACCGAGTGTGAAGTCGGCTGTTGCTCTGTTAAGGTGCTATTCACACAGGACAGCTGACATCTGTCATAGTCAGGGTTTGTTCTGAAAGCAGCCAGGCACCCAGAAGGCAAATTAGAGACTCAGATAGAGGACGGCGGCTGTAAGTCTTGGTATTTGGTCAAGCAAAGGTGCAGCTGTTGAGTGACATTTGACTTGCTGCTAATGTCATCCATCAACAGGTTTAGTTGTGTTTTAAATTTATCTTTAGCAGGTTTTATAGATGAAAAACGAGGGCCAGAAGCTTGGCCACTGTACATGTGGCTAGTGTCTGAAAACCCTGATGTGTCCTTTAGAGCCATAAAGTGTTGTTGCCTCATACTCAAAATCAATCGGTTCAAATGTAGCATGGAAACAAATTAAATCTTCCGTATTATCTACATCAGCTACAATATGTCAACAGTGTTCAGTCGAGTTTTTAACCGTCACCACAGTGTCTGGTATCTGGCTGCAGACATATTAGCAGAGCTGTCTGGTGGCGCATAAAGTTTCCTCCTCCTCCTCTTCCTCCTCCCTACACATGAATTAATTCACTCTTGCACCTGATAAAGGCAGCCAAGTCATTTCTTTTAACTTTCAATTTTCTTGTTGCATATATTAGCCAAAAATCAATATAGGCTTCTTGATCTTGTTAAATTTTTTGGAATTTGTGTCTCACCAGCTGTACAGGTTTGTAAACATCTTCTCTCAGCTTGACACATACTGCTGCTGAATACTTCCAGACATTGTGGGGAAAACATCTGTTTGGCTCTTTACGTCTCCCCAAGTGTTAACAATACATGAATATTCAAGGAACACAGGAACAGCGTATACTGCAATTATTGTGTGTGTTGTTTTGACAACTCGTTATTGGCTGCTAGAAAGCCTGACAAATGTATTAATCTAAAGTTTGAGACCAATTTAGCTGATTTAACCTTGCGAGCACTCGCTGCATTAAGTGCCTAAAATGTAAAACAATAAATAAATAAATGCAAGAAAGAAATAACTTATGCAAAGACTAGAAGCTGGAAACATGTTTCAAGACACTGTGGTGCAGCAGTGAACAGCGAGTTGACTGAGTTGGTGCTCCTATCTGAGGGCAAATGCACCCTCAAATGCATTTTCTTTTAATTTTACCTTCCTCTGTTTGTCAGCAGCAACTCAACAGTAGAAAGAACATTTGGTATTGTAGTTCATCTGCTGACAAATGGCTCAGAATGGTTCTAGTCTTGTTTTGTTTAGGTGACCTTTTCCTGCTCCTTAACTGAAGGTGTCAATAAAAATCAAGGTATTTCTACTTCATTAACACGTGGTTTTGGAAACACACCACTAAATATACTGAGTAAGTGTTATAGCTGTGGTGTGTCATCAGTACTGGAACCTAAAATGACACCAAGGCACCAAGCCAGAGGCATTGCTCTATAATTTTTGCTTAAGCTTTATTTATTCAGGGAGGGTTTGCTTCGCATGATTTCTTCAGAGCAAGAGACCGTTTCTCACTCTTACAAACTTTTTCACCTGGGAGCTGCCCGGTATGACCTCATTCTTACTGCCGTTGGCCACTGAGCAGGCAACTGGAGCTACTGGGATTGCAATGCTTTACTAAAGAATGGCTGAACAGCAGATGTTGAGGAACAGAGGGCACTTAATCCAGTGCTCACTGGCTGTAATTAACGAATCACCTGCATGAATAAAAGATAAAATAGACTTGAGTTTTAGTCATGCAAAATTTCTCACATCCAGAACTGCCCCATGGGTAGAAAAAGTCAGATTCTTAACACAATAAATCTTTAGTATATGGAACACAGCAAGTGGTATACTGGCAGCCAATGTGTTCGCAAGCAAGAGCCCAGCAGGACTGGCAAATTTAACAGTCATTTGTGAAACATGATGCTGCCACCTTTTGCAATCTGTGTGTAGGCAGATTGCCTTGGTGAAACAGAAACAGAGCCCACAGTAACCTGTCCCAATTGTACACTAACATTATTCTAATACTAACAGTAGTACACTAAGTAATAACACAACCATCTCTTCCAACTCTGTGCACAAAGACTCAAGTCATTTTGTATTAATACTGGCATTTACCAAATATGTTGCACAATAATTGTACATACTGCAATAATATTTTTGCACACTGAGCATAATACATGCTTAAAAAAGAAAGAATGTGCAACTGAGAAGTGGCCTGTGTCTAAACAGCATTTTAATGCAGTGGCCAGATTGCTAGTCTGTGGTTTATTGACTCCCTCTTGCCTTTTTCATTGGGTTTCAATAATGTTAGTTTGCCAGAAAATAGCGCTTTAGCTCCACCCACTAAGGTCGACTCCACCGCTGAGTCATTTCTGGCTGAGAGAACTGTTTGCAGAAGCTTCACAGCAATCTGTCACTTATTCACTCTGTTGGACTGTGCTGCATGGACTCCAGCCAGTAATCCTCCAGTCTGCACTCCACTCCTCTAACCTTTGACTCACACCATTTCCCTCTTCAAATTCAAAACAATGAGGACATTTTTTCACTCTGTGGGCCTAAAAATGCTTATAACCTGCCAACGATCTACTGGACCCTTGCTCAGCTGTACATCTGTCCTACTGCCTACCTTATATCCAATAAGATGCAATATAACTGGCCACCATCCACGCTGTATGGCCCCCATCCAATACAATATGATACCATTCACTGACAAGTGAGTGATGTTTTTTTATTCACACAATAATAATTGGCAATAAGACTGGCTGCCGGTGGCACCGCTTCCAATAAGTTGTAACATGATTGGCCGTCAGGATTACGCATTCATACTTAAATAAGTTTTGATATGATTGGGGTGCTGCTGGGTCTGCATCCAATAAGATGTAATATGATTGGCTGCCAGCAGTTGTGGATTCAATAGGATCTAATGTGATTGGTTCATATGGATTCCACCTCCAATAAAGTACAACGTGAATGTCTTCCAGCGACTTTGAAACAGTTACTTCACCAAGTGCATTTACATGCACCAGGATCTGTCCCAGAGAGCTTGGCACTGCTGCATCTTCAGACAACAGGCGAGCGGGTGAGCGAGCTTCTGAGCAGGTATTTCCCAAAGTGCCTCTGCTTTGCGCCAGCAGCAGTTTAGGAGGCTTAGCACGCATCCATCTGCAGGCCCGCCAGAAGATCTATTCAGGTTTTCTCTGCGAAACAGCCAAGTTCTGCATCTCCTGTGTGTTCTCTTCTCTGTGACAGAAGTTTCCAGAGTGGATTTTGTATTGTTGTGTGAATGCTTACTCAGAAAACCTACTGGGCAAAATATTACTGGTCCAGCTGGGAGAACACATTAAAGGAATTGTAAAGCACTACTTTTCTTGAACCAAGCTGGCTGCAGCAACTGGGGCTGCTCTAATGACTTTATTTTAATTACTGCCTTCTTATTGTACAGCATCTCCACAGTGACTTACAGGAGAGTCTCTGTGTATTGTTCTCATGCAATAGATAAGGAATCCCTAGACCTACATTTGAGCCAGCAAGAATTAACTACAGTGTCACTGCTCTGATAAGCATGCTTTGAATTCTTTCAGAAGTCCAGCTTCTTTCAATTCTTTCTCCAATTGTGCTTGGACCAAATACATTAAATATTCTGAAATTGGACAAAATTTGTGGAAGAAAAAGAAAGAAAGCGGTCCAAACACCCATTATCTCACCCTAATGAACAAATTCCATGCTAAAAAAATAAGACAAAGCACCATACAGATTATATTGAACTACAAAAAATAAATTCTAGATGCATTGTTTCACTTCAGACCATGTCTCTGCTCCCACCAGTTTGACAGGAGCTCTGTATGTATGAGCTCCTTATCGTCAAAGCACTGATGCTACAGGCCATATACTGAAAGCACAACACTCCCATGTAACAATCAAGGGAACTGTTATTATTCACATTTGAGCATGAAGCCTCCTCTGTGCTGTTATCTATGAGAGAAAGACACTAGGCATCTGATTCCTTTGTAAGCAGAGTGCAAACGAGAGGACATGTGGGTGGATGAATAACACCAGCTGTCTCCGATTACAAACAGGATGCATTCCCCTGCTAACGGCAACTAAACATCTAGTCACTTTCAAAAATCAAGACGCTAAGGTAACTTTAAGCAGCTCTCCAGAGCTCACATTCTGCTCTCTACCTGCCAGGTTTTTTGCAGTGATGCAGCTGATGAGCAGGAACTGTGCAGAAAGTAAAAGCTAACAGGTGTAGAGGATATTATAATGACATATACTGCAAAGTCTGACACTGTGGGTCTCCCTCAGATAAAATCAGGACACTCTGCCAACATCTATGACACGACCCCCGGCCAACATTTTAAACGGTTTGAGCTTTTGATGGGGCACATCTGAGCCTTATTACTGTCAAAAACATTGATATATTGTTAGTGAGGGAGTTAGTGAGTCTGCTACCTCAGCCCTGCATTTCATCTGTATTTAATTGCACTTTGGCAAATCAGTACCATGAAAAATATTTCAAATTAGCTCTTAGCTGTTCTGGTTTGCATTGTACCCATGGATGTGGAGATGACCATCACTGGATTACTCGGCCTCAAGTTATAACTAGGATCTTTTTCTACGAGTTGAGTAAATTGATGGGCGTTAGGTTTCAGTAGACACTAGACATGATGACATCTTAAAAAAGTGCAAGTAGCTCTAAATCTAAAAGTGTGTGTATAATAGATGTAAAGTCTTAGTAAATCAGTCACAACTAAACTGAAGCACAACTCCTGAGAGAAAAATGTCAAGTGACTGACACTATCGAGTACATTTACATGCACAAGAAAAATGTGAATACAGGGCTATGACAAGACAATGTCAACTGCCTTCATCTGACGATCACAGTAAGGGGCTCTCAGCAGGTAAATCATTCAGCCATTTGGCTAAAACAAAACGCTGCTGTAATTAAACTGAAATTACACTGATATGTTTGAGTGTGTCAAGACGATTACAGCAGAAGTCGATCCTGATGATGCGATTGTGTACAACATGTGTAGAGCATCTGTTGAACTCTGTTCACGCTGAACTGCTCACTGGGAAAATTCAACGCACAATGCAATGTTGTGCAAGTAAGTCAATAAAAGTAACACAAGCAAGTATCATTCAACTACATAATCACCATCAACAGGCTAAATATTCTAATACTGCTATATTCATGCTGCCTTGTAAAGTAAAATCCATCAACATCAAGTGCAAAACAAGCTCTAAAAGGAGGAGGTCTGGAATTAAAACTTCCAGTTTATCAGACTACATGCTGATCACACCTACAAGGCTGATACTTAACATGTAGTGCCATGTCTGCATCAGAATACTCCTCTTACTTCTACTTCCCTGTTTTTCATTACACATCTAACCAGTATATTCCCTGAGAACACCTGCCAAATGCTGTAGACTGTGTTTTCTAAGATTCCAAATCCGATGGGAATTTCTTTTATAGAAAGCAGTTATAAGCAGATGGCTGGGGAGACGCTTGTCAAGGCTGATGCAGTAGAACAGATTTGGAAAGTACCTTTCAAGCATGGCTCTCTTTTGCAGGAAAGTGGAAACACTGTTGACCCCCTGGTGGTCTGACCCTTAACATGTGAAGGTTTATGCAAGCTTAGGTAGAAATGTGACATCTCTGTACCCACCAAGCATCGTGAGGGTGGTCGTCCCTTGTTCATTTCCAGAAGGATAGGTGGCATACTCGCAGGTATAGCGGCCGGCATCTGACATTCTTAGGTTAGAAATCTTAATGGACGGGTTCTCCAGACTGTTGTGGAGGAAGACAACTCGGTCTTTGAAAGCCAAGTTGGGGAAACTCTGTCCGTAGATTGGGTGGTATACAGCGATGTTGTCCCTTTGGCCATCGACAGGTTCCCATATCCAAGACACCTGGGAAGAACAGACCACTGATTACTGTTTGCACAATCTGTTTTTCTTTTCAAAGCAGGATTTCACTACAATACTAAAGTTTGAGCTGTGTTATAGTGACTGTAATTTCACGCACAATTTTATCCTGCATTTGTAAACATTTAGGCTGACACTGTTTAAACATATGCCGACGTTATTACCAGCTCCTGTTTGTGACATATCCCTGGATGTACAGCCAAATCAAAGCAGATTACTGCTACTGAAGAAAACTTAAAGTGTGACCATTCTTAGGTATCTTCTTCTGATTTCTCAACAGCTTTATGGACAGTTATTCACAACAGACAGTGACATCCTTGGAAAGTACAAGATTCAGATTTGCTCCAGTTATGAGTCCAATAAGAAAAAATACTGTATGGCATTTGCCAGCTGTCCCTGGTAGGCTAGTGGTTAAGGCACAGTGCTCTTGCTGCTGTGGCCCGGGTTCGAGTCAGGGTTGTGTCAGGAAGGGCACCTGGCGTAAAACACGTGCCAAATATCAACATGTGAGTCGTCAGTGTGACGATTTGCTGTGGCGACCACTAAACGGGAAAAAGCCGAAAGTGGCTTTCTTACTGTATGGTATTTGCCACTAATCCCAGCCAGCGGGCACTGATGGTTTTCAGTTTTGTTTTTTTGAGTTGTGTGTGTGTGTGCTGCAGATCCAAGCGCTGACCACGCTGGTAGGTGGCCAAATCAGCAGCTGAGCTACAATAATTTCACATTGTTTTTCAAAATCACCCGGTCCCTTTCACCTCACATTTAAAAACACAAGCCATGTAATAAACTCCAAAATAAAAGTGACAAATTATGCTTGCAGGGACACTGCAGCAGGAGTATACTGTATATACAGCACATTCACAGTCCATAGTTTGACATTTCTGTGAAAATGTATTGAAATCTGTGTTGTTCTATTTTCTTTGAAACCTGAAATAATGTCACTTATAGCATATAATTCTCAGGCTCAATTAAAGGTGCTCGAGTACGGAACCAAGAATCTATTACAAGATTAAATTAAAGGTCTCTTAGACTTGCAAAACTCTCTGAATGACTCACTGCCATTTTAAAGAACACAATTTGAAAGAGAATGATATTACAGCCCTTTCTTCATAAAACGTCTGATATGTGAAAGAAACTGATATTGAAGTTATGACTGAATGGGAGTACAAGGCAGAAAACTGTGCATCAAATTGATTTTCTTTTATTTACATTGACAGTGTCAAATTCAAACTGCTGGCCAAAGTGACAGTCCAAGAACAAGGGGGAATAAAATTCATCGATACACATTTAAAAAACAACTGTTCAATTTGTGACATCTAGAAGAAAGGAAGGAAGCCGAGGGGGTCAAGGTTGCAAAGAGGAAGATGGATTGTAACCCCAGTGTCAGAACAAATTAGTGGACGCCACTCCCTCGTTAGCTGCAGATTGCAGGGAACATATTAGTGGGCAATTTAGCCCATCTGCGATTCCACTTTTATATGTGAACAAATTGACTATTGATTCTATCCACAACTCAGAGGGAGACGGATCAGACCAGGATCAAATTGGACTAGCAAGCTCATAGTATTTTGCTTTAGTCTACTTGGTCTGTGATGGTGATTGGGTTGTGTTGGTTTTCATTTGGAGCTTGATAAAATAAACTGGCTTTCAAATAGTCAGAAGGTTTCTGTGTTGCGTGTGCTCACCCCTCTCCATCTGGTAAGATCAAGTTAAAATGAAATGAACTGGCAATGACAGGGATGAAACACTGTTTTTTGTTTGTTTTTTTTAAAAGCTGTATCAAATCATTCACAATAAATACTGCTCAAAGATTTTCATCACATACAATATTTCCAAGGTAATGCCCCACAAGATATTGCCCTCTGAGGACACACTGTGTCATTTTAACAGTCGGGCAGAGTAACACACTGCCTCCACATTTTGGGTAATTTATGTGTTTACTATCTTGCTGGGAGTTAGATGACGGTCTGACGCCTGTGTGCTGAATAGGCATGGTGGTGCAGGATCTGTTCAGCTCATCTTCAAACCAAGGCTGGAAGCAGGCGGAAACGGATACAGTTAGCATATTATAGCATACAACATGTTAAATACAGGGTGGTGAGGTGGTTAGCACTGTCACCTCACAGCAAGAAGGTTCCGGGTTCGAGCCCAGGCCAACCTGGGGCCTTTCTGTGTGGCGTTTGCATGTTCTTACTGTGCCTGCGTGGGTTCTCTCCGGGTACGCTGGCCTCCTCCCAAGGTCCAAAGACATGCAACTTAGGTTGATTGCTGACTTTGAATTGCGTATAGGTGTGAGTGTGCGTCTACATGTCAGCCCTGTGATAGACAGGTGACCTGTGTAGGGTGGACAGCTGGGACAGGCCCCGTTCCTTAGATCCAAAATAAATAAACTTTTCTCTATCTCAAATTTCATCCAGTAACAAAAAGAAAGCATCTTTTTTGTGGACTGTTAACTTTGATGTGTGTTTTTAGCACATCTAATGTAGTATCTAATAATCCTTAGGTTAGTGTTGCATGACACATTTTGTGAATATACTGGAAGCTGTTAAAATGACATTTATACTTCTTGGTCTCATTTTAATGTGCAGAACATCAGCAGCCTGTGTCTGTATTCAACATATTGCAAGTTTGGAATTTCTCTGATTTTCTTGCCTCACTCCTTAACTTGTATAGATTCTTTACCATCTCACTTCTTTGAAGTTAGTTCTCCTAAAAAAGATCATTTTTGGCTAATAAACTCTTCCTGGAAGAAACTGTGCATTAGTCTTACTACACCAGACTCTATGAAGCCATAATCAGTGGATGAATAGTTAAAGTGGGTATGTGTAATAATTCAGAATAAGTACAGAAGGAAGAAGATCATGGGGGTTGAACTGACCTTTACAACCTCCAAATGAACCAGACAGATTTACCCTGTTGGACATAACTACCTTGTCAAGCTTGCCTTGACATTTTGAGCTTCTGTGCTTCTAGGCCCACTAAAAACGCAACACTCCCTTTTATCTGCCAACCTGTGTGAGCTTGGTTTTGCCTCCTCCATCGATGAATTCACAGTGGAGATCAACAGACTCTGTGGGATATGCCTCCAGCTTGTCATCGACTCGCACTTTCTGAGCTCCAATATCTGGAGGAAGACGAGAAGGAGACAAAGGGAAGAGAGATTATGCAATCATCCACAAAACACATGTTTTTGAATAATTAAAAGTGTTTATTTGAAATGCACCAAAACAGGAACTTGAATAAACAGAGAAGGATGGAGTATTAGAAGCATTTCATCATGAATCTGCTGGTGTTATTTAAATGAATTTGCAGTTATTGAGGTTTTCCCTCCCACTTGTTTTGTTTTTGTCAGATGGGCGGACCGACCTCCTTAATGTGCTCTATTTAAAGGAAGGTTATAGAGAAGCTTGATTGAAATGGAGAGACAATGAGGGGGAATTAAGGAGGAGCTGAGAGAAAAACCAGAGATAAGTTCATTAAAGAGAAAGAAAAACTTCTGGATCATGAGCCCTTGATAACAAGCCTCAGGCAGAGTCTTAGCCAGCTTTCCCCAGATAGGCCCTCCTCATTACAGTAAAGCTCATCAACCATGAGGCATCGCTAGGGGGCGAGACTCTGGGAGCAGGACAGCAGCTCGGGCACCGCTACTTAAATCTGTTTGAAGGCAGCTGTAACGCTTTTTTAAAGTGTGAAAATCAGAGCACAGGCTGCCTGAAAACAAGCTGGGAGAGCAGCCCTGTCCATTCAAACCTAAACACAGATGAAAGGAGGAAGGTCAGAGCCAAGCAGTGTGTCCACACTCTGCACTACCTGCCGGCCTGCAGGCTGCTCCTGAGCTTAAATTGGGCAAGTGGTGGGAGTTTTAGTGTTCTTCTCTTATTCTGCAATCAACTGACTCAACTGTGTGTAGTACTATGAGCCCAAATCACAAGTTGAAAGACTTCTTGTGAACTTATGATTTGGGCTCATACTTCTACACACAGCTTCCACTAAACCTGAGCCTGACAAAGGAAACTGTTGTAGTAAGAAAATGCATTTGAGGTAGAAGTTTCAACTAGTTTGCATGTGAAAAGCAGAAGAAAACCATGATGGAGGACACATAAAAGCACTTCTCAGTAATGTCAGGTTTTCAACTGCATATGGGCTTTGTCTTGTTGCGTTCCACCTTGTCAAACATTTGTTCATTAAAAGCACTTCAGCAGCTGACGTGCAGCCCCTGCCTCTCAGCAACGGCTCCTTTTATTTGGTTGGTTGTCAGCATCTCTCAACCACCAAGACAGATGCAGTTATTAAAGAGATGTATATAACCAACAAATTACAGCTGGTGCATTAAACTTCATGAAATTAATGAACTTTAATGAGCCTGTAATCCTTGTAATCATGACTGAGAAAAAGAGAAAATGGCTCAAATAGAATAAGAAAAAGGAGAAAGGACCAGAGAGAGCAAAAGAGAAAACTGATAATCCTTTGTTAATGAAATCTAGTCCAAGTCCAGCAGCTCAATCTGTGTGGCAGCTTCAATCATACGAGGCTTCATGTGACATTTTTAGTCTTTGTTCATGACCTGCAATCAAGTCATTTTGACACGATGAGCCTCATCAGAAAAATTTGTGATGCTCACTCCAACGTTCTCCCTCTGCCTGTCCTGCTCCTGTACCTGCTCTGTCTGGCACTCGTGCAGTGATCCGACCCCTGGGATCAAACCCCACCAAGGTCCTTTCTCCTCCACCTCCCACCCCCCCTGGCCAGTCACTCTCCTCACAAGAAAGGGGGATAAGCACTCACTAGCCACTAGTTAGCTCCGGGTGGTTCCACTGAAAAAGCCTCTTAGTGTGTGAGGGATTGATTAGGACAATATGTTACATGCCCCAGCATGGAGGTGAATAGGTTGGCTGGGACTTAACCTGCAAATTAGCTGTAAAACACAGTCACATTAACAAAGAATGCTCAGTGTGTGTGCTGCACAGGCAGCACGCTTGTTCAGTGTACGTGTGCAGGAATGAATTGTGTATGCTTAACTGTGTGTGTGTGTGTGTGTCTCTGAGCATCTGTGATTATTGTGCATCTGAGTGCATGCATGCATAAATCAGAGCATCTCATTGCAGTCCAAGTGTCTGAGACTGACTCAGCCATTGAACCACAGTCTGTACCCTGAGGGAGACAATGGACTGTCAAACCAATTATCCATTCCCACCGCAGGACACACACACACGTATGTACACATACTCAAAACGCATAAATGCAAACTACTGATGGTTAGACAAGTGTGTCTATGGCCTGAACAAAAAAGAATAGCAGCAATTTACTGAAAGCTCATCTCCGTCTTCGTTATATGCTTTTGCTTCTCTTATGCACAAACACACTGATTCATTTCCCTTAATTACACATATCAACACAATTATTCACTATTCAAAAGAAAGCTGAAATGCACAAACACACAGTCTCACTAAGGCAATGACTCAGACTTCCTGGTTATTGTGTGTGGTCAGTGAAGTCTCCACTGACGCAGGCGAAAATAATGAAAACAAATGCACAAAAACTAGAAGAGAGGTTGAAGGGGAAAAAGCAGGTGGTTAGACTAAAGACTTAAATACTAAAAGAGAAAAATTCAGGAAGTGTATGAAGAGAACTGGAGACAAATTGAAATGCAACAGAATTAAAGTAACAAAGAAACTTAGGAAGAGGATTTATAAAAGTAAAGTGAATAAATGAATGACTAAAGCAGAGAGAGTGAAGGCGATGGAGCTGGAGGGGGAGACCGGAGAAGGGGATAAAGACGGATGACAAACCAGAGAGCAGAGAAGAAGAACAGGAGGGAGTGGAGGGAGCCTGACTCCAAACGTCCCTCGGAGACCGAGTCGACTGTCTCAAAGAGACGAGATGAGCGACAATGAAAGTTTTCCTTCGTACAGTTCATACATATTGTTATAGGCACAGCAGTTCTTTCTTGTAGCTTCAATTCAGAAACCTGAGAACTAAAATTCCATCATGAGGAAAATTGTCACCTAGATTTTTGCACTGCCTGTCACCCCATTAAAAAAACTTCCCCAGCTTTAAAACACACTCTTTAAAAATTGTTGCAGCCGGTTATTAGAGGCCAAACTTCTGCCCTGTGAATCACATCTAATTGCCGACTATTGTTATGGTCTTTATTTTGCTATGGGAGTGCAGCGCACACACACTTGTCCTGCTATCAGGCAAATAGCAATCAATGCAGCATTCTGACCCTCATCTTTTCATCCTTTCCTTTATTTGCTCACAACCCCAGTGATCCACAATCTGCTTCTTAAGTCACTGTGGATTGGAGCATCAGCTACACATAAATGGAAAGTCAAAGAGGGTCGGCAGCTAAATGAATGGCACACACTCTGCTTCCCTCCCAGTGCACCAGGGAGATGAATCACAATTAATTGACATTTAGAGGCTTGTGGCATTTGCCTGTTTATGTGGAGCTTCCCCATGTAGACAGACATGTGGCGGAAGCATGAGGAATTTGCTGATGAGGTACATGCTCAAACGCATCAACATCCGATTCATGTACTTATAAAAAGCAGCGAACCGCAGCTGCTTTGTTTTGGGGTTTTCTGTCAGCCTGTTACATGATGTCATTTATGTCACACTTTATCTGGTTGATTGCCAACAGCTGTCAAGCGCTAGAATGAAAAGAACGAACACATTTGAAAAGCTAAAGCTGCTGCATAAAGAAATATTTTAACATATCAATGATGTGTGAGGCTAATTTTATTTCTTTCCAGATGACAGGTAGCGTTGGGCCTCAGTGAAGTGTTTTGATTAGAGCTTAATGCTAGAGGTCTTAATTTATGTATTTGTTCAACAAGAAGTAGTTGAGAGGTTATTTACACCCAGTGAAATGTGATGGGGAATTTATAGGTGACAGACTGTTTATCAGGAAGTAAAATTAATATTTTTGATACAAGGTGTCACCAACACGTAATTAATGTCTTTACACACATCTCTCAAACTAAATAAACAGTCTCAAAGGAAACAACTGCTAATGGTCTGACTGCTTCTCTTGAATTCAGGGACTTATACCAAAAGACAAGTACACACAGGGTACTGAGCAAACTGACCAGCACCAGTAGGATTCATGCACATCGGTCCTGGAAGAAAAACTCTGGGAAACCTCATCACCTCATCACAGATACAAGCCTGCAAGTTTCTCACACAAATGACAAGCTCAGAAATTAAAATCTGTGGAGGAAGAAGTGCCCAGATCCTTTACTGTAGCAAAAGTAGCAATACCATAGTGTAAATATACTACAAGGTCCTGCATTCAAAGGTTAGTGAAGTACTAAAGTATTATCATCAAACTATATAGTACCTTCAAGTATTTAGCAGAATGGCACATTTCACATTGTGCATTATATTTTTGGATTATAATTACTGATGTATTATTGTGTTCATCAGTTTAATGTTGCTTATAATTTGAAGTAGTTTACATCCTGCTGGGTAACTTGTGAATTTGCCTCCAGTGATCAGTAGAGTCCCACAGTATTATTATACTTTTTATTGATTTGATTCTGGAAAATGCCTGAAGATATCAGATACATGTAATTCAGGAAAAAGTATATGTGCCTCTGACATGTAATGAAGTCAAAGTATGAAGTAGCAGAAAATGGAAATACTTAAGTACATATAACGCAAAATTGTATTCAAGTACGGTACTTGAGTAACCATCCATAGTTACTGTACCTTCCACTACTGAGCAAGGTAATATATAAACATACTGGGAACAGGAGGCCACAACGACGCAGCTGCTGTATAAACCTCAGTAGCAAAATGTTCAAAACAAGCAGGTCACACTCCAGAGCCTGGAAATGAGACATTTTATTCTTAAATGACTCGTCCATATACTGTAGATATAAAATTGGTCATTTAAGTTTTTCATTTCTGTGCTCACCCAGCTGTTAAACCACATGCGTCTCAGCATATCGTGCAGGTCCACAGTTAACAGTCTGATCACTAAACCCAATCAGTTCCCTGTCCTCCAGCTTCTGTCACTCAGGTATAAATGCACGTTGAGGTGCGACATACTATATTTTTTGTCAGCAGACAGCTGTTGGGGTGATCAAGCATAAATTAAGCTTGAGGCCACAAATGGAGCAGTGATGCTAACAAGGAATGGGAGAGACGAATCTTAAGTACTTGGCACTTTGTATCTTTTTGTGGCGTTGTAGTAATTGTAGGAAGAATTCCAAAATGAAGACATTTTCATATTTAAAGAAATTAGGAAAACACTGGTGACACATCAGCCCTAATAATGTGAGATACTAGAAGTGAAAGTCAGACCCAGTCCTGAAAACAACAAGATATGTGTGGTAAACATATAAAGACAGGTGGCAAGAGGAAGGAAACACGGTCTCTTCTCCACAGGACACGAGGCGACACTGAACGGTTTGATGAGGATGACCATGATGTGAATCACATGCTGTGGCCTCCACAGTCACCAGGTCTCAGCCCAGTTGAACAGCTATGGGAGATGTTGGAGCGACGTGTTAGACAGCATCTCCACCATCATCATCAAAACTCCATGAGGGAACATCTGCTGAAAAACAGAGTTCATCCCTCCAGGAGAGTCCAGAGACCTGGAGAGTCAGTGCTAAGGTGGAGCTGTTCTGGTGGCACGTAGCGGCCCAGCACGTCACCGAGACTGTGTTGCTGGTTTGTCCTTTCACTTGACACCTGTCTGATGATTTGCACAGGCAGCCCTGATGTGATCCGCTATTAAATCTGGTTTTTAGCCACTTTAATTTTCTGGAATAGTGTCTTACAAATCTGTTAAGCCATGCATCATATAATTTATGTTTATTACTTCGAATCATAGTACGGGATATCAATCACTGCAGACTGTCATATTTCATGCACAGCACAGTCACTTAACACCCATTAAATCTGATCCTCGTGACATTCATGCATGAAAAAAAACATAATTCTTCAAATGTGATGTGGAAGAGCAGTGAAGAGGCAGAAGAGGGCCGGCGTCGAGGGACCGTCTCATCCACCACACACTGGGGAGCTGAATAACCGGTAATTGGCATTTGACAGCTCATAATCGTGGCATTTTGTGCTGGCTTTTCAGGAGCAGGACAGTGATCAACAATGTGGTGGAGGGAAAGGAAAGAGAGGATTAGTCGTCACAAGGACAGCCTCAGTTTCCCACACACAGTGTTAGCAGTGAAAGGCTCCTGGCATCTATACGTGTGTGAGGGTTTTCTTTTACCACAAAGATGCTAGCACAGCTGAAATTTCCAAAAAGAGATATCCACCATGTGAAATTCAACCCCAATTGACAGATGTTGACAAAAAAAAAAAGCAGAAAATTGAAGAATTATTCACTAATTTTGCGCTACAAGGATTTAGTTCCAAACATCTCACTGCATCTCAATCCATCAATGTCCATATTGTTGGCATGAAAATTAAGCTAATTATTTTGGGAGTTTAAGGGTATTAGATGATTCCTTTGTTGTGGCTGATCTTTTGGAATGACAAACTTAAGCAGAAAAGGAGGGCAGCTTTATTTAACAAACAGTAATAAGCCTTGAGCTGGCACGTTAGTGCTGCACTGAAACAGTCGGAATAGGAGATGGCTTACCCTGCTATACAATGGTTATCAGCATCAAATGAAAGCAAATAATCTCCAGTCATTAGAGATATTAAATAGTTTGGGTCCTTTCTTTTGAAAACTAAGACTGGATCATCCATAATGTATCAAACTGAATGCAATTTTTTTCAATTTAAATAATCATAATGTTGGTAAAGGATAATCTGATTAAATTAATTTGTCAAATTTGGTGCTGTAAAGATCAAAATATGCTCATATTACAGCAGAAACTGCCTCATCGCACATCAGTGACCCTGAATTAACTCTTAATTGGCACTGAAAGCTGCCGGTCTTTGCCTGATTAGATATACAGTAGCTCTAATAGCATGTGATGACAGCGCCCAGGGTCCTTTGGAGGAATTTAAATGAAAAATTGGTAAAGGTTGGCACAGCTGGCGGCATCTGCAACAATCTCTGCAAATGTGTAACTGTAAGTTTGTTGATAAATGATCTGTGCGATTGGCTCCCGCCGGGGATTTCTTTCTTCTGCCTCTGTCTCTCACAAGTGGAGGGAGATTTTGGAAATGCAACAGTAAAACAGACCACCAGGCAGATGTATTCATGAACACAAAAGTGACATCTTTACTTCCACTGCATAGTAAAATACTTCAGGGAGCAATGGAGAGAGAGCTCTGACTTTGTAAAAACACCAGATTTGACTCACATCATGCTTCTGCTTCGAGCCATCTTTTAAATCACACACAAAGAGGAAATTCATTTTTAGAGCTTTTAGTTCACTTCAAAGCACAAATTAACTGGGTGTGAATTAACAAAAGGAAGCTGGTTTTATTTGAGAGGAAAGGAGGATTTGCTTTTTTTTGGAAATGTCAACATTTACCGATGGTGAACGATGACATTACCAATGAAGACTTTTCAATTTCAAGTATAAAGAATAAATCTTCAATTATTTTTTGCATTAATTGTCAGACAGGTATGTGATGAGATAGACTGAGCTACAAAGGTGAAAAAAGTAACTTAATTTCCCTTTTAAGTGCAGCTGACAGCTCAGATAATTGGCATGTTTACACTGTGGGTGGCTTTTCACCATGGTCTCAGCTGACAACCCATTAACTATGCATAATCCTCCGTGGGCTGAGAAAATGATACGGCCTGTGGGCTTGTGAAACCCTTTCAAAATGCCTCTGCATTATTTCCAAAATGTACACTGGGCTATCGCACAAGTAGTCTGCTGTAGGCCTCCACTCACCCGTATGATTAGGGCATTCTACAACTGCAGCCTGAGCGTGCGCACGAGTATGTGCACGTGTGAGCCGACTCACCAGTAACCGGTATTTGACACTAAGTGACTTCTACAGTATATAGTTATCTTTAATCAAGATGTTATTGTGGGTAGCTGTGCAGTAAGAGGAACTTCCCATTCACACAGGCACCTTTGCACCATGAAGAGGCTGATAAGGTTCATGATACTCCACACAAAAGCCACTTATCATAATGAATAGGTGGTAGATATGCAATTTATTTACACTGTAGAAATTATAGGGGACCTTCGTGTAGATAGCTTTCAACTCCCAGTTATTCTGATATTATAATCCACACATCTTGTATAGAAATAATCACCTGAAAGTCTAAAGATGCACATGGCAATCTACATGAAGTGCCAGGCCTGCTGCCCCTGTTATTTGCATGTGCACAATGCCTAGCTGCACTGTCAAGGTGGGTGTCCACGTGTAATTTAGAAAAGCAGGCAGCAGTTTGTACTGCAGACAGACAGAGACAAAACCACTGTGGTTTCAAAGGACAGATGGATTATTAAAACATAGCAACTTGGGCTGTAACCTCTACTGTCTTATGTCTATCATGTACTTGTGTTATTTATCAGGGGATATCTTCTAACTTTCTACTCTCTATATTCTCATTGCTATTACCAAAACAAAACTGCAACATCTTTTTCTTCTACTGTGTATACACAGATTAACTGTAAATGCTTTTAAGGCTTAGTTTCTAAGTACCAAACATGAATTTCACAAGCAATAAACCATTCACTGTAAAACAGCTTTTGAGTTTCAGTGCTTTGTTTTATACAGCAGCACAGCAAAAAACCTGAGAAAATGGGATGGATAAAATCCAACACGTCTCACACTGAGGTGCGACACATGCCATCACACACATGACGTTCCACAGCCTCCTCAGTGTTTGGGTCTTGCAGCTGACAGACCGGAGGCTAGAGGAGTGAACTGAAAATGTGCTGGTTTGAGTTCAAGGGCTCCTGTCACAAAGCAGGATTAAGGAGTTAACAGAATATCTTTGGTGAGTAAAACCCAGAACAGCCTTCAAAGTTGGAACATGGCCTGATGTAAAAGGAACTGTTCTGGGTGTTACATGGTCTCCAGATAACTTTGTAATCCTGCTTTGTCAGAAAGCCTTCTGGACAGGCTGGAATTGTCTGGCAAAAGTGAACAAGAGATGTTCTTTCTTCCTTTAACAAATACTGTAGAAGTGCCCCTGAGCAAGGTTTTCAGCCCCTAAACCTGCTCAGTGGATACTGGGGTAAGACTGAGTGGATGCAGGATGGTGCCAAAAGAGAATATCGCAGCTCTGAAGACCTTCCCTGGATAAACCAAAGTTAAAGACAAAAGTTCAACTGTGTGTTTGCACAAAGCACCAAGAGGCATGCCCAAGTTAATAACATACAAATGAAAGCTCTCCCACTGCGGCCTGCGTTTACACATTAAATAACATGAACAGCAGTGCTGAGGTAAAGAACAGCAGGTTCAATATCTCAGGTCTTGATTTTCCAAAGCCCACCTCTGCTGCTCAGGCTCCGAGCTCCTTCTGTACAGCATCCAAAGAAAACAAAGACATGCATCCAGTATCAACAGGACAGTAGGAAAACATACTCAAGAGCAAACAAGAGCAGCAATTGTACAGAGCTCACTTCAAGAAGATCGACCGTACTCCTTTTCAGGGAAGACAAAGGGTTGAAGATTGGAGAAAGCAGAGCGAGACGCTGTCCACATGCCCTGCTGCATTAAATGATACATCTTTGTCATATCTTTACAAAACAAAAGATGCTCAGCTCCATGTCACTGGCTTTTGTTTTATGCTTTCTTTCATGTGCAGCCATTTCTTTTCATTGCCCTGCCTCGTTGATCAAGGCTATGCGGCTCTCCTCGGAGTTTCTGCCTTCACTATCTGATGTTCCTCCACTGCTCAGTACACTCCCATTCTGGTGCACAGATCCAAGGCCAAAGAAGAACTCTTCAAAAGGAATTATTCAAACAAAATAGAGAAAAGAACCAAGGTAGAAAACCTGTAGCTCAAAAATAATTAAACGGTTATCCAATCGTGGTAGAAAGGACAAGCAAAGTGCCACAATGAGGGTAAAACTGGGAGCAAATAGAGTTAAAAAAAAAGGAATCACCAGTTCTTTGTCTTATTTAATTTGTTACTAGATGCTTAATTAGGGCATTTACAGCAGTGATACTATATAGGACAAATGCAGGACAGCATATGGCATCTACAGTGTAATCCTGGGTTTGAAGCTTGGCTCACTGATGTGCAACATCTATCCTTAAAGCCGACAGTGAAACTCTGGAACACCCAGAAAAACATCCTGCAGACCACGTGCTTGGCTACATGTTATCAATCACACTTTTGCTCAATAGCCTCACTGCTACCATAGACCATCACACAACTCAGATGTGCCCCCCCAGAAATGCGACTACATCTGCAAAGTCATCTTAAGGTGCTAAACTGGTCTTTGCAACAGAGAACACAGCATTTAGTTGGGTGACCAGTGTGTCAATACGTCCTGACACTATGCAAAAGTGAAGCCAAAACATCGCAAACGTGGGGGCGGCCATTTTGCTTCTGTGTTGTATTGTGCAACTCGATTCTACAGTAGAGACCAGAGGCAGCACAGCGGTACTGTGACGCCAATCACAGCTGTCAATCATCAGAATACTCCCCTTATGAAATCATCAAATAACAAATATGATGAGAACTTGTACAAATCAGCATGATACTATCCAACTAAATGATATTAGTGCATTTTTGATCTTTTTCCACAGTGAACTTCCCGAGCTCTCTGGCGTCCATCTTCTCTTTGATTCTTTGACAAAAATCACCTATGGGAAACTTTGATTTGTACTTGTTGATTTCTTTGACAAAAATCATGGGAAACTTTGATTTGTACTTGTTGAATCTACAAAACCCATCACAGGTTTCCAGAGCCCCATCTGACATCGTCAGATTGCTACTGTTTTCTGACCAACAGTCCAAAATCCAAAGCTCTTCCACTTTCATTAATTTAAAATCAGCCAATCTCACACTGAGCAGCAGGAACATGCGAGTGACATTGTTCCTCATTAAACAAATTATTAGGCTATCAAAACTGTCCGTTACTTTTCAGTCAGCCAACTTATTGGTCAGTTCACTAACTGTGTGACCGTGGATGCAGAGACCGTGCAGCCCTGCTGAGCTTTGCTCCCCAGGCTCCTCCTCATACAGGGGTTCTTACACTTTTCTAAAAGCAACCACCACAGTCTATTTTCTCATCCCTATTTTTAGTCAGGCCTCTCATCGGCTGCTTGCCCAGCTCTGGCTGTGAGGATGCTTTCCAAATACAGACACTGCCAGTCTCTCTGCTATTATGTCCACCCACACCACAATCAGGTGTGTTTAGCAGCCCTGTTAGGAGCCCATTAGTGATTACTTACATGCAACTGCTTCCTCTCCTGCCGTGTGATCTGCTTTTTACTTCTTGCCTGCCACACTAAAAAGGGTTTAATGCACAAATCAAACAGGTTCACCGGTGTGTGTGTGTGTATGATCCCGGGTGTCACACTCCTATTTGTTCACATTCTTAAACCTCAAAGTCAGAAACAGTTTAATTTACCTTGTTTATCTCAACTATGCACACTTCACAGAACGTATTCACAGTAAATACCTTCTCCATATCTTGAGGGTCCCCTGGTCAATCTGGTCTATGCATAATCATTAGACCTCCAGCAGGTGAGTTTGAAATTGATTAGTCTGAGCCTTGCCAGCCTGAAAGCAGCCCAAAAAAAGAAGCCACATTACAGCTAAATGAAGTCATAAGTATGCGTAGTTACCAGCAGAGGAAGTTTTAATTATCAATTATACTGCAGGAGAAAGCCAAGAAGCTGGAAATATTTTACAAGCAAAATAAATTTATCAGAAACTCTGAACTACATTTTGTCAGGTTTCGCAGATTAGTTTCGCTATTAATCTATTTTTCCCCCTAAACCTATGACTCATCAGTGTTGGATTGGCTGTGAATCACTGAAATAGACGAGTGGATTCCAACAATAGAGGTGGATTTGGCTGATTTCATTTCAAAGCAACTCGGGTCCATTATAACAAGCACTCTTCAGTAAAACACTAAGACGAGAGTAATGTGGTCAGCCAAGCACTGAGCCCTAATTACTGATATTTTCTGCCAGAACGAGAAGCAAGTGGCAAATAACTGGATTACAAAGCTGAACACAAATTAATAAGGCAAGATCAGAAGCGGAAAACCAGTGTTAAAGCTACTGCTTCTGACGACAACATGGATCTTTGAGGGGAGGGGGATGAATACGCACAAAAACAGTCAGCAAAACATAAACAAACATTAAATTAGTGGTTGTAAAATGAGTCTCATGGATCAGTGGAGGCCTCTGAAGTGGTTCCAGAGAATCCAGTTTGACAGTTTGCATTCACTGTTAATGTTCACAACTCAAATATTGTTAACTACACATTTCAGTGTGACCTGACCACTTGTAAAAACACAATGTAGTTTAGAATCAGGAGCAAAATGTACTGATCCATGTCTTTAGATGTGTGTTTGGGAAATAGTAACACTGTTTCACTTCCTCTTCGCTAGTCAAAAAGCAAAACATGCCATTTAAACCTTTGTTTCTATTACAGAGATAATCAGATATTTACATTCAGAAGATTCATATTTTGGCCTCAAGACCTGTTTAATAAGAAATCAGTTCCTAAAGTGTAAAAATGATGTGCCCAAATTCACCGCTCAGTGAACACAAAGCTAAAAATCATCACTCATCGGCCAGAATCATAAAGAAAGCAGGCGATTCTGGTGAATACAGCAGGTTCACCTCCTCCTATGAATCATCATTACACCCCGAGTCAGTTGTCATAATGCTCAAACACAAAGCGTTTCCGTTCTCACACTGCAGGAAGAGCCTCCCTGTCTGCAGCCGTAGCCAGGTAGAGAGAGAACTGACAGGTTATATCAACCAAGAGATTCATTACTCATTCTCAAAACTCGTCTCTGCACAGAGTAGCATTACGCTCACCAATCACCTGAGGTGGCACCAAAGACAGCCCTGTTCCACAGCTGTAAAGTCAGCACACTATCACTATCACTTGTGTTTATGCTGGACTGTTCCACAACAAAAGGTTTATGCCCATCACATTCATCCCACCGTAATCCCAAAGCTAAGGCTGAGCCTTATGAAACAGCCCTGAACACAACTCTGGATTTTGCAGAATCATCAGTATTAATTATATGTCTGGCCACAGGGTTTGGCAAAATAATATTTGCAGTTTATTTGTAGACATGTAATACGTTTCATAAATAAGTGGTTCGAATGGTAAATGAAAACATTTCCTGTGGCAACGGTATTGATTCTGTCCCTAATGCTCCTGCTCTTAGCAGGAGGTCAGACGGAGAATAGAGAAGCAATAGTTTATATAAAAATGTGACTACTGCGGTTACAACCGATTTGTTTTAGCTTTTTCTTTCTTAACGCTGAGCTTAGCTAAGAACTAGCACAAATTCAGATAAATCAAGTAAAACTGTTTAGAAGTGTTGCCTCCCTGCTGTGCTCAACTGCCCACCCTACTCTTCTATCTTCAGGCCTTGTGTTTATCTCTTGCCCTCTGTGGCCACTGTTGTTACACAGAAGCACAGAAAGAGTGCGACAGAGCACGAGGCAGACCCAGGGTTAAGTTTGGTTTGGCATGTCGGAGATGGAGAGCAGGTAAAGCATCCAAAGGGCTAAAATTTGACACAGCGTTAGTATTTTGTTGTCCAATTAGCAGAAACCAGCACATTTTCCTGGAATTAACAAATAGGAAACTGAGCAAAATTATCTTAATTTCTGCTCCCTCCATTTTGGTCCAAACCACATGGTTCGTTTACATCAGACATAACACAGCTGCCATCAACACAACTTGAGAAGTGGTGTGTTCAACTGTCAAAGAGTAACGTGATTTCTCATTTCACATATAACCCATGTTACCTTATAACGTTATGTGTCAAGTACATTGAACATGATGTGATCATGGCTAGAACACTGGTACTGTGTCAATATTACTGGGAAGAAAACATTCCTCTGTTCCAACTGCGTCCGGCTGTCGTGACCACATATGACATAGTTTGAGAAACAGGGCAGCAGGAGCAAAGAGGAGCGGAGGGAGAAGAGGAGGGGATACTGCTCAAGTTTCTTTCCACTCTCACTTCACCTCTAACGGGTGAAAATTAAGGGGAGAAAGTTAAAATTCTGATAATGGACACGGTTTTGAGCATAAATTACATTAAAAACTTGTGACTTGGAGGAAACTATGGCCCAACATGACATTTAGACT
Organism: Monopterus albus; assembly: GCF_001952655.1. Classification (NCBI taxonomy): domain Eukaryota; kingdom Metazoa; phylum Chordata; class Actinopteri; order Synbranchiformes; family Synbranchidae; genus Monopterus; species Monopterus albus. The sequence continues at coordinate 231,247 of NW_018128086.1, read as the reverse complement.
GGTCAAGGAGCCGGTGAAACGATAGTGAGTGAGACTCTGGCTGCCTTTTTACCCCGTTTAACTGTTTCTCTATAGCCTTCTGACAGAAAAGAGGAATCATGCTGACCGCACATGCATCACAAACCTAATCAACAGCCATTTCTCATATGATAATTTGCTGTTACACTATTTCACAAGCTCGTGAAGCAGCTGCAGGCCTTCTTGGTACACATAAGTCAAGTAATGAGCAACACAGATGGAAACATTTTCAGCACAGAACAAAACAGAACAACAAGAACAGTGTGTGAAGCACAGTGGCGTGCAAAGCTGAATAAAACAAAAGCAAGAAGAAGAGCAGGACAGAAAATACCTCTCCTCAACAGCGAGACAACAAAACTGTGATACAGAAGCCAGACAGGCGACAGCAAAACAGCAGAACAGAGCAGCGAGAGGAGGGGGGTATTGGAAATGCAAAACAGAAAGAGACAGACAGAGACAGAGAGTCGGTGCTCTTTGTGTTCTGAAATGAAGAGAAATGAGAAGAAATGGATGCAGACCTAGAGGGAGGGAGGGCAGAACACTGTGTACCAGGACATTAGAGCCGAAAATTACATAGGACACAATCTCTCCTCGCTCCCTGCTACAATTCAATTCATACCCTGGGTTTCTATTTGTCTCTGGCTTGCCCTGCCACAACTAAATTCATAGCTCCAGACCCCCACCCCTCCCTCACTTGGTGCAGTGATGACAGCTCTACCATATTAAGACTGTGAGAACTGCTGCGACTGGGCATCTGCAGGTGGCGTGTGTGTGTGCACGAGTGACATCTCTGAATTTATTATCGCTGCAGGTATCGAGATCACATCCAGCAGTCGTGCAGGCTGACCGGTTGCTGCCAACATAGGCTGGTTTCTCTCTCTGTGTGTGTGTGTGTGTGTGTGTGTGTGTGTGTGTGTGTGTGTGTGTATGAGGGTGTGTCTTTGATCTCCGACTGTCCTTGCCATGCCCCCCAGCCCCCAGCTGTTTTCAGTCGCTCTGCTGTCAAACTGACAAGACACAAAACAGACTGATCTCCTCAGTTCAAGCCGTCAGCCTCTCCTCCTCCTCCCCCTGCCCTCCGACTGACTCCCTCCCCCGCCTCTCTCTTTACTTCCTTCTCTATCTTTCTTGTCATCCACTGGCCTCCTGCGCCCATTGTCTCTCTCTCTTTCCTTCTTCTCTCTGAGCACATTTCTCTCACCTCCTCCAGACCATCTGACACTTTCTCACTTGTGTGTTTGTTCTCTTACTGTATACAATGAGTGGACTGAAAAAAGCCATAAACAACACTTTACATGAGAAATGATGAAACTACAGGTGTATCTGGTGGCCCACTGTATAAGTAGTATAAGAACTAGACAAATACAAATGAGCTTATCAGTAACTTAAGCAAATACAGCAAAATGTATAACAGCAACGTTGGTCCACAACTATTACAATAACACCAACAATGTTGTGACACTGCAACATTTTAGTCAATCAAAATCTGATACATGCTAAAGTTTAGGCACAAATTAGATGGTTAAGGTCAGGAAATGGACCTGGGGTCAGTTAAAACATGATCTTGGGTTCTCTGCGTGAAAGTCAGGTGTTTGACCCCTCCATCGACCCCAACCATCACCTTCCAGTGTTTTTAACATTATGTTCCAAACTGTATGACTTCAACAGACACTACATTAGAGCTGTGCCATATCAATACCATCGGGATAAATTTTTCCGTGATAAAAGTGTCATCTCGCGATATCATTGTTATAGCAACGCAATGAATGTATGATGCATTTATGTTCCCTAGCGCACAACAACAACACGAGCCCAATGTCTGAGAGTGAGAGCAGCACATCAGCCTCCGATGAGGATTTAGTAACTTTAAAAGGGAGCTACTTCAATAGTATGGAAGTGTGGTTTACCTCCAAAGCACAATACTGCAAAGAAACTACTACTGCTAAAGGTACAGCCAGGCTATGAAGGCACACAGTGAGGAGGTACTAGCAGCTGGTGACGTGCGGCCCAAAAGTAAAATAACTGAGCATGACTGGAGCACTGGCTAGTTGCACTCCATATGACAGGAGAAGCAATGGATGAAGATTACTGCTGCAGTTACACGTTGTTTGGCCAAGGATATGATGCCAATCCAAGCAGTGGAAAAGGAGGGCTTTAAGCAACTGGTTAAAAAGCTCAACCCAAGACGACATCCCAGGTAGAAAATATCTTTCAAAGACATCCTGCCTGTGATGTATGAAGCATGCCGTGGCGAACTCACAGCTACACTATCATTGGTGGAGTTTTTTGTCTCATCCACGAACATGTGGTCGAGCCGAACCACAAATCAGCCTGACTGTGCACTACATCCACAACAACCAGAAGCTACACAACTCCTGCCTTGAGACAAGTTTTCTTCCCCGAGGATCACATGGACAAAAAAAATACTGCTTGTGACTCAAGGCAGTTTCCATTTGTTGCCATTTCACAATTTTACAGCTGTTATTGTGACACTACTGTGTTTTATGCTGCGGACTAACATAGCTATTATACATTTTGCTGTGAGAACACGGTGCCAAATTCCATGGAAATCTGTCAAACAGCTATGGAGACATTTCTCTTAAAACTGCAAATATCTCACAGTTGTGATAGAAAAAAAACAAAAAAGTAACCGCCAAATCAACAGGATTCATCCGGCAATCAGCAGCTCAGTGATTATGGTATCATATTGCTTAAGCACTGTGCACTAATAGTAAAAAGCAAAGATTACTGAAACTATCGGCATAAAGAATCAGATAGATACGGCTTTACTCTGGCCCTGCTCACGGATCCTATAATCCATCTGCTGGCCTCTTGACTCTAACAACATCCTGCTTCCAGTTTGACAGTCTTATCAGCCACAGGGTACACAAGCTAAATTAATGTAGTGGGTGGCCAAGCTGCTGCCATATTTAGATCTTCCTTTGACGCCACATAAAAATGGTTCATCTAATACAGCATGTAAGGCCTCAGAGCTAATGTCACAGGAGGAAAAGTTGATTTTTTTTTTAAACAAATCTTTGTTCAGTTTGTTAAAGGGTCAGTTTGCCTCTGGGATTTCTGCCTCCACATCCAAACAAAGGAGGTGAAAGGCATATTGTTTGTGGTCCTCACAGCATTAAGGAAAGGTAAATAAAAAACAGAAACGCTGTGCAACTCTCCTCAGTGAAAAGCAGTCCCAGAGAAAACTGTGCATGAACATCCACACGGCGGTCATTGTTTTAGGAAAGAGATGTCATGTTTACTTGATGAAATGTGTAATTTAGGTCCACCAGCATTTCACTTTGCTGTTAAGAACCCAAACATCCAACTTTACATACCCCACCAGTTAACACTCAGATTCAGAGCATCACCAACACTGCACATGTCGAGCTAAACATGCCATGGTTAACTATTATTTTATTCTAGCCTGTAGATACTAGTAAAGGTTACAGACTAGGCCCCTTAGTTCCAAGTCAGGGAAATCACATTTGCGAGTGCTTTCAACTTTATGTCAACAGTCTGAGGAGGACCCTCTCCTGATTCAACACAATGCACAAGGTAATGTCATTTTTCAGAAAATGTTTTTCAGAGTTTGCTGTGGAAGACCTGGCCTGCACAGAGCCCTGACCTCCGCCTCGTCCAACGCCTCTGGGATGAAGTGGATCACAGACCGAGCCAGGCCTTATTACCCAACAACAGAGCTTGACCTCACTAATGCACTCGTGGCTCCAACATCTTGTGGGAAACCTGCCCAAAACAGTGGAGGCAGCCGAAGCAGCAAGTTAATGTCCATGGTTTTGGAATTAGCACCAAAATTAACCATGTGAATTAGTACATATGAGGGTTTTCAACCATGCTGTTGGTCTAGAAACCAACAGTAAATCATCAATAGGTTACATACTGTAGATTGAAACCATTCCCTGAAGAAAAACTGACACTCAATAAAATACAGCGAGCCCAGGCAGCCCCACGACTGACTACTGAATAAACAGTGTGCTTTCTGTTTATGAGATGCTCTTCCTCACCTTCCCTCGGGCTCATCCATCTCTCTCCCCCTACCTCTCCTCTGCTCCTCCTGTCTGTTTTTGTCTCTCTCTCTCTCTCTCTCTGTGTTTCTGCTGTTCCCTCCCTCACTCACATTTTCTCAAGGTCAGCCTCCTGATCCCCCCCTCTCTCAGATACTCACTGTCCTTCTGTTGCTTTCTTTCATCTCCATCATTTTGTGTGCTCCTCTTCATCTCTTGCCCTCTACGCCACTTTTCTCTACTTTCATCTGCTCATGGCCTTGAGTGGGGCGTCTTCATCCAGCGGCCATATCACATAACTCATTTTCCTGCTTTTTGCATCTCCCCTCTTTGAGTCTGTTTTCTACACTTTTTTAAAGGTTTCCCATAACCCACATCCACTCATGTCGCTATAAGATGGAATGATCTTAGTTGGGTCCTTCAAGAAATGCACTTATCTAAAAAGCCTGAGGGTCGTGACTTGTGTGGGTCCATAATTTCTTTCTATTGCTGCAGAATGTTGCTACCATACATTGCATTGATGCACTGACATGGGGAAAGTGTTTTTCCTTGGCTCTATTCACTGCTCCCGCCCAGCAGCCCCTTTCAGACATGCTCCTTGTTAATTCACTTATTTAATAAGTTGGAACATTTCTGCAACGTTTCCAACATGTCACACATCTGAACTGTATGTAAATTAACAAAGACGGCAGCAGTCCAAGGTCAAACACATCCTGTGCTGCCTCATCAAGAGCACTCCAATATATCCCTTGGTTATCATCTCTCGTGCCTAAAGAAAATACTTTAGTTTACTAAACCATAAAACACAGTACATTTCATGTTTTTGAGCTAATTTCACTCCTGGTATATCAATGCAGGGACAAGACACCGTACAACCATTTTCCCTGTGAATCTGAATATCCAGCAAACCTTACATACAACATTGAGGTAATCTCATTAAATGAGACTTCCCACTAAGCAGCTTGTGGTAGCAAAGATTGCTCTCTAATAAACTGACCAAATATGGGAGAAATTTTATTCAGTGATGCAGAGTGAAAAGTCAAGGCGACCATCCCTCATGGCTCGTGTCTTAGAATACTGAGAACCCTTCTTTAAATCATTAAATTCACAGCGTTTTCCCCACGGTGACACCAGACACTCTTGAGAATCAGGTGTCTATTGCACAAACACTGGTTCTTCCTGTAACGGTTTTGCCATATTTGCTAGACATTTGAGGTGGCTGTGGCTCAGGAGGTAGGGCGAGCCATCTCCTAACCGAAGGATTAGGAGTTCGATTCCCGGCTTGTCCAGTCCACATGTCGAAATGTCCTCGAGCAAGATGCTGAACCCCTTGAGTGTTTGGGAGTGTGTGGCCAAATAGTGTGAAAGCGCTTTGAGCGTGTTGCAATGCAAAGCTCTATACAAGTATAAGACCATTTACAAAAAAGATGGCTTAAAAAAACTCATTACCAACAGACATGAAGAGAGCAGTAAAAAGGACAGTGCACCGCTCTGGCTGTCAGCAGCTCAAGTTTTCTTCAACCACATTAGTTAACTATGTCTGCAAACATCTGCACAACATGAAGCATGTGCATTACTTCTGAGACAGCTCGTCTGTTACCGCCGAAGCATCAGCACTTCCAGGACCATTTTAGAATATCAGTGATAATGACTGTAGCATTTATGTACATAGACTAAAATTCGTTGCTTGGGAAAAGTTTATTTTTAACATGATTGTTAGCAGGAGCAGCGCTGACCTTATCATTTCTTCTGCCAAACACCAGCAGCTTGTTAATGCTGAGTGTTGTTCAGGCTATCACCAGTTTTAAGTCCCTGTGAGTTGATTTTCTTAGCATGGTGTAATTCTCTATAATAAGGTGAAACCAGAGGTTGCCTGAGCAGCAAGAATCAAATCCACAAGCTTGTGGTACAATTTGGAAAATGGTCAGCTGTAACATAAAGCAGGATTTAGTGTATAGTAGTGACTGGCCTGGAACATGTCTCCTGTCATTTCATGCTATTATATGCCTTCTTATGGTTGTCTTCCTTCCATCGCTGACGGCCCCTTTACCATGCCAGCCCTTTTTACAATCTGTCACAGCTTTTTAACAAGTCGTCTGTGTCAGGCTGTTGTTCCTACTGTCCTCTCATTTCAACCCTCTGTCACTGTTCGTTTGTCTGCAAGGCTCTTGGCACAACTATGACTTTCTTTGTGTCCAACCCACTTTGTCGTAGTTTCTTTCTTTTTCTCCCTCTGTTTTATATCTTTTGGTCCTTTTTATTGCATCATTCATTTTTCTCTCTGTCACTCCTCAGTGCTTTTTCACTGTCCCTGTCTCGCTCTTCGTCCATTTTTTATTTCTCCTTTATGCCACTTCATTCCCATCATTTGTCTCCGCTGAGGCCTGCTCTGCTGGTGTATGTGTCTGTGTGTGTGTGTGTGTGTGTGCGCGCATCTACACATACATATGACTGGTTGACTGCCCAAGATATATAAAAGCAGCATACAGAGAAAATTAAAAACATGTTTTATAGAACAGTTTTTAAGGATGTTTTTATGTAACAGATGGAAAATAAAGTGTATGTCGATGCATAATAACAAATTCTAAGCACTGTTGTGTGTGAATTAGTGTCTTAACTGAGAGTCTGACTCTTCAGTGACTATACGTCTATATATACCACCATAGATCTGCAGCAAAGCTTGCTGGGAAAAAAGCAAGTACAATATTCAGTTTAGTTTTAGAATTCCAAATACATCTTTACACAATTCTGAAAATTTCAATAAAAATAGGTATTCAAATAATGGCTGGGTCTAAAATAATGGCTGGGAAATAAAAAAAAAAAAAGGCTGTTTCACAGCAAAGTAAATGTAAAAACACGGGGAAGGAGGTTACAGCTTTCTACAGTCTGATGACTCACAAGTTAATAATGTTCATTTCAACAAAATTCATTTTATCAGCATAGCAACATGGTTGTGTCACCATTTGGTTTCTGAGTTTCTATTTTCAGTAGAAATATTGATACTTGGAGCCCAATGACAGTAGCTTAACATCGAACAAAAATCATCAGCGAATGGAATTCACTGATGAATTTCTGTTAAATATGTTTTTGGCCTTTTGGGGGGTGGGGAGGAGGCTGAGACCACAAGAAAGACATATCACCACCTTCTATACATGATCATATTGCTAATTAAAAGTTCTCATCACACATTCACAGGGTTACAGAGCAAAATCAAGTGTCCATGTGGAATCATATTTGTGTTTATCTGATTAATTTATGCAGAAGCTTCTGATGAAGCCAAACTAGAAGGTACATATCCTAACCCAGCGGTTTTTGAGGAAACTGTTCAATCTGGCTGCTCCACAAATGACATTGTTCACGTACACACGTGGCTCATATTTCTTTTATATCTGCACATGTGGCGCAGTTTAAGAACTCAAAGGTGTTCACACTGGAGCCGGATACCGAACACATCACTTACAAACATGACCCATCAACACAAAAAAGATCGGAACCGAGCATCAAGGCCTGTGATGTAAATGTAGTTACACAGCTAAGTGCTAATTTTTGTTGCCTGCCATATGGTATAGTGGGTTTTTAGAGCTTTGTGAGCTGGGTTGCCAAAAGTGACACTATGAGGGACCTGAGAGTCAACCAAAAAAATAAATAAATAAATAAATAAAAACCTGACAGCTCTTTAGATGCAATGAGGAGTCCTGCTGAGCTGAATGAAGACTTCCTTTGGAATCATTTCAAGCAAAACCTTTCACATATAGAAATAGTCATATAATCGGCTGTTAGCATAAAATACTCATTATAGACACTTTAAAGAGAGACGCTCAGAGAAACCAAGTGATAAGTACAACTTGCGTTTCACTTCTGCAGCTGAGATCATTATTATCATTTGGGAATTTACAGTAGGTGCATTTGTTCTTTTCAACATGATATGTTTTGGGCTCCTGCGGCTCAGGAAGCAGCGCGGCTCAGCCATTCACTACAGACCAGCACTGTACCAGTGTGCACATGGATAATGAGTGAAAAGCAAATGCAGAGTGCTTTGCTCACTAAGATAGATATAGATCCATTAACCATGCAGTGCAGTCCATTAACCATTTAGCACTCCTCGGATTTATAAATGCATGCAGGAAAAGCATCTAAAAGCAGCCAACCTGACACAAGCAGAAGGCCCACTGTCTCACTCAAGAACACTAATGGCTGATCTGTGTCCATTTCTCATGGTCCTTTAATCACCAGAGCCACCAGGAAATGCAGCTTCACTTGAGAAAATGAGTGCAATAATGGTGCCTGATCTTTAAGCCTCACCAGCTGATTATAGCAATATTCAGAGCTCTTGGATAACACTGACGACATCCAAGGATAAGAGCTGGTTGCACTCTCTGGGCATTTTGCCCACATTTAACAAGACAGGCAAATCACTGTATTCCCTTTAAGATCTCTGCAAAATATAGAATTAACATCTCTGATGCATGTGATAAATTCTCCAGGCAGCAGGGAATGATACCATCTACCTCCACATTCAACTTGCCAAGTCACCCGGAGCTCTAAAACACAACACTAATTAGCTTTCACAACAAGTCTCATGACCTCAAAGAAAAAGCTAACAAGCCAACCCTTCCCTGAATATGATGGCATTTCGTCTTCTGCAGCACATACTGCAGATGACAGAATGTAAGATTTCATGATTTAAGGAGACAGCATGTACATTACTCATCACTGACAAGTTTCTACTGACCAACAGGAAAAGTCAAAGCTATGCTAGCTGTTGGAGCCAACTACTGTAGGCAGCGATCTGTTGTGCAGCACATTGTGGTGACTCAGAGCACACGCCTGCCTCGCTTTGAAAAGTGAGGAGCTAATAAGCCTTTTTATCCCCAACCGCAGCACCGGCACTGCAGCACCTCAGAAATCCTACAGATGAAGCCAATTAAAATTCACAGCAGGGTGGGGTGGGTGGTCATGCAGGATGTGAACAAGTTCCTGGACAAATTTCTTTGTTGTGTATGAGAGAGTTGTTGAGCCATGATGCATAATCAGTCAGAGCACTGCGGACGAAAACAAGGCAGAACTAGAGGGTTTAAAAGGTGCCGGCTGCATTAGTTAGAAGTTGGAACCATCATGAAGGCGTTATTAGTAGAACCACACATCAGTCCTTCAACCAAAAGTAAGAAGTCATATTTCTAATATGGCTGTGCACATGTTCATTATTAACACAGTTCTGCAGCCCAGCTAATAAAATTACCATTAAACCTATTAGTGTAATTCTCCATACAGCATTTCCATGCATTGTAACTAAATGCTCTCACCCACAGCACACAATTAAATACATAAATAAAGTAAACACCTTATACCCATTTTAGCAGCCATAAACAACATCCATCTCGCAGACTGCACTCCATCTAACCCACTACGGCCTCCTCCAGCTCTCTCAGCATGGCTCTCCTGGGTTTGTGATAGATGCTGCACCTTTCACTGAGATGTAGCCATTGGCTTCAAACACAGGAACCGGCGCGCGCACGCACACACCCACACACACACACACTACTGCCACAGCAAGGAGAGAGACATACAAGCACGGGCAACACCACAAGGAACCCAGCCTCATGCTCACACATACACAACAGCATTAATAAGGAATGGTACACCTACATTCAATGACAAATAAAACTGCATTAAGCTCCATGTATCAGCTCTTCAGGAGCTGCATGTACACAACAAAACCAGCTCCTTTACTTCAAAACACACACACAGATGACCATACACATCTGCACACTCAAGACAAGACAAATGAAGACTGCATCTCATTTTCTAGCCATTGCAGACATGCCCTTATAAAACATGTATACCATGTATTCCCCTGGCTATCTGCTGCCACATATACACTCACACGCTCCAAACAATCCAAACACAGGCTGCAGAAGTCCCGATTTGTGCTCGGCTGGCATGCTCCATCATCTTTTGACAGGCAATTATTTTATCATGCTTCACACACAAACACAGTGGCCAAAACATACACACAGGCTAATATACAATCATATCTGATGCGAGCCGAGGCGTGCGTACCAAAATGTACAGTTCACAGAGACATGCAGGTTAATAATTCAAAACACTGGTTAAGAGCGGCGCGCTCCCTTCTTATTAAATTATTGACAAGCAACATCTAGACTCTCTGCTGATGACCTGAGGGACAGCCAGCAGGGAAGGAGGGAGGAGAGGAGGACAAGGAACACAGTACGTGAGTGAAAGTAAAGAGGGAGGGAGGCGGAGACGACGGCTGTGGAGGGATGAAGGCAAAAATGAAAGTAAGAGAGCTGAACAAGAAACAACTTTATCTGACCATCTGTCACTCAAGAGCAAAGAGGAAAGGTCAACAAACTGATCTTTTTTGCTTTTTTTGGACAAACTGCAGTGCATTGTTTTAAAGCTGCATTAACCAACATTTAGCATAAATTTGGATAAATCAAGTAAAAAATGTCAAAGTGTTTTCTCCAACAAACTTCTTTGACAATGTGTCACTGCAAAGCCACCAAAAACCGCAGGCTCTATATTCCATATATATTAGTTCTGGAGCCGGTTATTACTGCTGCGCCCCAGCCGTCTCTGGCTGTCGTGACCACGTATGATGGACTTTCAGAGACGGGAAGGAAGGGCAAAGACAAGCTTAGGGAGAAGAGGAGGGGATACTGCTTGAATTTGCATTTGACTCTCACTTTGGCCTTCACGGTCAAAAATTAGAGGGAGAAGTTTAAATTTGTACCTGTAACATTTCTACATATGCTACATTCACTGTACATGTTCTGTATCCCAACACTATTTACTGTACAGTACATATTTTAAAAAATCTGTTCAACATTTCTATGCAAAATTCAAGTCATGTGCCCTGCATGAGCTGTACATTGCATATATGTATCTATATTTTGATTTACAGAATGACTGATATTCAAAACAAACAGACAAACCAAACGTATCTGTGCCTGGTGAAGCCACAATGTTTCTAGGAGCCGGTTTAGAGAGCTGACTGCTGAGGGATAAAAATGAATCATGACTTAAAATGAACATAACACTTCACAGTGCAAGTGTGAAAGTTTTGTTTTTTTTACAGTGTCAGACTGTGGTGAAGGTTAGTATTAATCATTCTTTCGACTGAGAATACAGTGAATGTGTGTTAGTCCTTTCCAAACACTTTCATTTGCTGAAAGAACATATGATTGTGTTTGCTCTCCTCTGTTCAACAGATTGTATCAGCTTGTTCAGCAGTAGCATTAACACAGTTTTTTTAAGTTTGCAGAAGGTCAGACACACAACACATGCCGCGTACCTGAAAAGTGCAGGTGTGCTTGTTTTATTGTCCTGTCTACCTCACATGAGGCCCCTGAAGCCATTAAGTTCATCTGTGACAATTCACCGGCGCTGGATTATTTGTGCACTTCTCTGCTGATGTCCCTGTTCCACACTGAACATGCTGCAGGACTTCTGCAGATTCTGCATTTACATTCTCCCCGGAGACCTTTCATCACAGTTAGCCACTGTTTACATCAAAGTCAGGGAAAACTCTAAATGCATGACTCACGGTTTTGGGACATCACTGCTTCAGCACTGGATTTTAATGTTTCCTACCACACTGTGCTGAAATTATGCATTTTTGGACAGCTTTGCTTTTGCTTCTGGCTTCACACATTTACAAAAACCCAGCTTAAAACTATGACATGACACTTTAAAGGGATACTCTATTAGGCTGCTAGCTGGTGGAACTCTCAATATTTTTCAGATACCAAATGCTAAATTTCTGTTTTCCCATTAGAAGGTGTAATAACTGATGTAACCTCATGGGGTGACTGGATAATTTTTACCATATGTCCCAAGAACCTGCCAGCAGAGAAAACAGCTCAAACTTCTGGCCTACACCATATGAATTGTTTTATTTTACTTCAGGCACCAGTGTCATGGAAAATTCATCTATATTTGAGAGTTACTAGTTCGCCGAATTAAAATAGCCAGTAATGATGAATCATCTCTGTTCAATTTATGCCAGCATGGAGAGAGTCCCTGATGGGCATCTCCAGCCTCGATGCATTTATACTCGATGCAACAAAATGAAGACACAGGCATTAAAAAAAAAAATAATAGCATTATATTGTAAATGGTAATCATCCAAAACATCTGTGTGTTCACCCTCAAGACTTTAAACCCCACTTGCTCTGTTCATCTTCCACCAGAGAGTAAACATCATGTTTAACATCTGAGTAGTGAACTATTAAAACCGACATACCTCTTCCTTTGGATAATGCACCACATGACCTCTTAAGATTTCCACTACTACAAATAAAACAGGACCAGTAACTTTACTGGAGCAGTACTTGGCTTTCATTTCACACACCAGGTGGATGTTTAGACATTTTGAAAGTCTGTTTGAAAATTGCAGTGATACCTTTGTCATGGTGATGCAGTAGACTCCAGCAACCTAGCACAATGTACAGATGCTATTTTCAAGTTCCAATAAATCCAGATCTACTTTTTAAACAAAGAATACAAAGGCAGCGAGGAGAAGAGCCAACATTGTCTTTTAAAACTTTGAAGTTGAAGTTATTCAATATCTCATCCCCTGAAGGGAGAAGCTAAACATACATCCAGCACGGTAAAATAACAGATGACTCAACCAAGGCTTTCAAGATCATTCTAGGCTGTCTGACAAAAGACAGTTTCCACACCTCCCTGCAACAAGTGTAACAGGAGAAGAGAAACTGGAGGCAAATGAGAAAGATGTCAGACAGCAAAAATGGAAGAGAAATTATCATGTAGAGATTTGTTGCATTACAAAACTGAAAGAGGGGCGGGAAGAAGGGAGCAAGACATGGCAGAGGGAGAGAGAAAACCCAGCAATTCCTTATTTCCACATGTCAGCCCTCCGTTGGTGGTGAACATAACACACATGCCTAACAGACAAACTCGCAGCACAGATTTGGTTGAAATCACTCCTGAAGAAAAAGAGCACAGTGATGATAGCCTCTTGCATTCAGAAATTACCCTTTAACTGTTGCATCAATGGGTTTGCTTCTTGCCACAGTTCCATATAATCAGTCCTCCTCTCGCAAAGTGTAGTGGAGGGCTTTGTGATTATTGTGACAAAGACTGTGCCTTTTCTGACAAAACTGAGATTTACCTTCCTCCATTTTTGTTACTTTTGGTACATAGCCCTGGAAGTAAGCGCTCCCTTAGAAAACAGCTGGGGAAAAAGAAGATTAAATACTTTGTCCTAGCTTCAGAACAGTCTAATCTGGGTTACTTTAACTGTTTTAACTCAGGGAGTTACGCTGTATTGCACATCTGTCACTGTAATATACAAATCTTCAAATTCTAACATTTTCAGAAAAATGTTTTTGTTTCGTTTTTGTTTGCATGCAGTTTATAGGGACTGGTTAAAGTGACCAAAACACGTGTACATGTATGCTAGTTAGACATGTCAGAACCACACAGAAAAGTGTTGCATGACATTTTTGTCATGTCCTTCAGGATTCCTTACGATCATGAAACTTCCTGACAGTCGCACCTGGACCCAGCCACACAGCCCATGTCCAAACGCCTCACACAGGAGCACTTAGACTAAGTCAGCAATGTTTAATTTGACATCAACAGATATTTAGCATGACCGTGAGACCAAGGAGCTCCAACACTTCTGTCTCCAGAGAGTCTCTACCACCATACTGTGATGTACATCAACCAAATGGCAAACCCACTACTCCCAACTGAGCTACACAGAACACAGCCCATAATTACACAATGGCCAAATCTCTATGTGGAGCTCAAGATATTTGGGATGGGCCTGAAAGCCTGTGTTTCCACTACTCTCTTTTTAAACCTCCCATGGTGGATGCAGAGTGCTGTGTGTGTACTGTGGACCGCAGTCAGGGCGCCATTTCAGAGGACAAGATGAGCAGGGACCAGGGCAGGGGGCCAGACTACACAGCACAATAATAATCCATCCAAAAACTCATTTTCCCACAGTTCCCTCTGGCAGAGCATTATTTCTGTGAATGACTTTCTTGTATACCATGTATGGATTTTATGTGTTTATTAGAGTCAGTGTGCGTAGCCCAGGCATAGTATATACACATGTATGTATGCACACGCGGGCATACTGTATACACTGTGTTTCATTACTGGCTTGCTCATTCAGCCAGACTGGCACAGTCAGAGAGAGAACCAGAGAAGAAAAAGAAATAATGGGCGAGAGGAAATATTTGACAGAGAGAGACAAATCTTATGTGCAGAGGATTAATGTTGTGGTTTTTGCAAAGGCTATTTTCCCTTTGCTGAATCTGGACCTTAATCGTATTACCCGTGAAAGCAACGTGAACACAACCTCCGAAAAACAGGACAAGGTGAAATACATCAAGAAGGTTTGGGGACAGACACGGAGAGAAAAGGTGAGAGAGACAGTGAGAAGAGTGGGTCAGGATGAGAACATGCTGCACTTGGAGTCTGCCTTGGGTGTGTACATGAAGGCCAGCGAGGCGGAGATGACGCATCTTTCTCCACTTCTAAGGAGTTTCCATTCTCTACTCCGAAGATGACGCATCTTTCTAAGGAGTTTCCATTCTCTACTCCGTAGCTATAATTCACTCATATCAATACCGCTGAAAGTGTAATGAAATGTAAAGCAGGAGATATTAAACATAGCTCGGCATAAAGACTAAAGCCTACATTTAAAACATTTCTTGTTTCTGCAAGTGCACAAAACCCCCAAAATGTTAAAATAGACAAAGCAAGTTGAGGTTTTCCAGGGGATTATGGGCCAGACTACTTCTTGGCTGAGAGCACCAACACCCTGGAGTATCCAGGTAATGGAAAGAGAGGTATTCATCTTCTCATATACAGTAACTCTGCAAGCGGGCGGATAAGTGCATTTCCCATAATGCCATGCTATTACTTTAAGCTTCCTGCAGGTGGTCCAGTCTCAGTCTGCTCAGCCATTACATATCAGGTGTTTGAAACAGCAGCATTGATGCCATGGCATTAGACTGATCTGTTGTGTTATGTTAGCTTCTGATAAAGATCAAGTTGTCATGTATTTACTGTATACTGATTTCAGATCATCGCCTAATCTTGATCCTTTTGTTGTTTTAAGCAAAGAACAGACCTGGTTTCTTAATAAAAAAGTCAATCATAGCGCATTTCCCCAACACACTATTATTGATATTTGTATCCTGACAACTCATTTTTGATCATCATATCATGACTGTTGTGCTTTGATCAGCACATGAAAGTTCGTTCTACTCATGTACTGTAGCTACAAATGTTCTGACTGATCAAACTCGTCACTGTCCACCTTCAGATGACAGGAGTTCAGTGCATTCTGCACACATTTACACATGGATTTGTTTCTTTGTGCTGCCTGGTTACAACGCATTCATCCAGGATGCATGTTAATTTAACAAACAAAGAGGGTCGTAGGCAGAAGCGGAGATAAAAGGAAGCAAACGCAGACAGGAAGACAGTGCAAATGACAAAACAGCAGTGAGATAAAGAAGCAGATAGCAAAGGCACAGGGGAGAGACAATATAATTTTCTCAAGCACCCCCCACCCCACACTCTCTACTTTAAAAACTGCTTGACAAGGTGAGGTGTGGCGCTATGTCATTACGAGTATAGCCTGATACTGGTCCGTAGGGATTCACGGTGTAATTAGCTGGTGTGGCAGCACAGACGCTATCATGGATCCTGATCTGCATTTGAGACACTGCAGGGAGGGTTTAAAGGGCCTGGCTTCTCGCTTCAATTACCTGCTCTGCCACTGCCTGGAATGCAGTCAGCTGGAAAAAAAAAAAGACATTATCAGCTCCAAAGTAGTATTATTTCATGCCGATTCTTTGTCAGTGTCATCTTTTATCTCAGCGAGGCCGGTCCTCTCTTTGTAATTATTAGACAGAGGTGAAGGAGTGATGGATGGGGAGAGAGATAGCAGGAGGAGGCAGAGTGTGCATCTACAGTACAGTGCCAGCAGCACAAATGAGCGAGCATTGTAAATCCATCAGGCAGCTGGCCCCATGCATGTTTGGGCAAACATTCACACCTCGCACAGTATGACTCCACACTGCTGCACTAACAACCACTTGGTTGGTTGCCTCAATTGAAAAAGATTTTTTGACATTTCTGACAAGTAAATGTGGTGGCTCCAGGTTTACACGAGTCTCTCTGCTTTACTTGCATTCTTGGTCACCAAATGGTAATTTCACCATTTATTTGGAGCCCCAATAATTGTTACCTTGGCAACAACAAGTTTTGGTACCAGCCTCCTGTTGTTCACTCTTGAATCTTTTAACTATTTAAAGGATCACACTAGAGTTTTTAAAGCTTCATCTCATGTACTAAACAGTTTTTAAAGAGCAGCTGTGTCTGTGCACAGGTGACATCTGTTGCTCTGCGGTGCACACCAAGTATTTTAGAAAGTCGAAGCGATCACGGTTCACATCTTTTTTTTGACATCTGTTTGTGTTTCTGGTTGGATTTCCCGACAACATGCTGCAGCTCATGTGTGTAGTCTGACAGCCGACACCGAAGCTTCAGATGTAGTACAGTGGCAGACTACAAACACCACACAGATCCAGACCAAAGCTGTTTGACTGAACAAAATCATGGGTTCTCTCAATCCATGTGTGACATACTGTACGCGTTTCATCTGGTTACTTGCCATCAGTAAACTGTACACACTGTCATGTTTGCTAATCTGCCATTATGAAATGGAACAAAATCCACAATGAGACAAAGAATCAAATGTTGACGAGTTTAACCTTCTGCATTTCTTCTGCAACGTTTGTGGGTATAGATGATTTCCCACAAGCAGCCAAGCTTGACACCAGGATTTAATTTAGGACAAAGATTGATTCTCTTCTCTGCTGCTATACCATTTGGCAACAGCCTGAGAATCCACTTGGATTCCTCCATTAATATCCTGCCTGGTGCAGTATGAAGACTTCTGAATCGCTGGAGTCTCCTGATGAGTCCGGCAAAATAAAGATGATTGCTTTCAAAAAACAAAAATCCCTGTTCACTACATTCCTGGAAAAGATATCTGTATAAACAACAAGGAGAGCTACAAGTTACTGTACATGATTCGTTTCTGCTGAAATTGAAACATTTCAGAAGGAACGTCCTGTGTTCTATCAGACCAATGTATTTACTGAAAACAAGATTACAGCTAAAATTGTCCAAAGTTGCAGTTAAGCTTGATGTGAAACAAAAACAGTAGTTGATATACCTGTTTTGTGCCATTAATGTGATGCATGCATAAAACTGATGAGACCGACGAGAAACGTTGAAGGTTTGTTAGGGATAAAACATGTGAACTAAATTAATCTCAAACATTTTTTTAATCTGATGCGTAAAGCAAAACTCAGAACTGTGTGGTGAAGGCATTACCAAAAGGGTTTGACCTCTGAACTGACCTCAAACACAACAGATGGTTTTCAATCACTGCTGCTGATCTCCTGTTACAGTGAGGCAGCGAAAAGGTACCGACAGCCAACCGCTCTGCAGATTACATAACGTCAGAGTTCGATCTTTAAAAACACACAGGACCATAGTTGTGAACAATCTGTGTACAGTACATACAGTATGTGCTCTGTAGGTGGGAACATGCTGTGTGTGTGTGTGTGCGCGTCTGTGCACAGTATGTGTGTGCATATGCAAGCTAGTGGGAGGATGACTCAGACAGCAGGTAAATCACTGCAGGCACACACACACACACACACGCATAGTGGGGTGTCAAGGCTAGCCTGCAGAGAAGATGGCACATAACTCCTCCACCTGATTTAGCCCAGTTAACCCTGCACTGACACACACACACACACACACACACACACACACACACCATTCTGGTTTGCTCGCCATGTAATGAGGAACGTAATGTGACGTAAGAAGACACAAAAGATGCCAGAGGTTCATTCACCACGTGCCCACGATCACACAGGAGGTTAAAACCTAATGGCTCAAGTTATGGAAGATTTCATCGACTTGAATAGCGTGTGAGCACGTTTTATGCAGATTATAGGTCGGATGTGTGTCAGTGTCTGAGTGTGGGTCCTGAGTTTGTTCAAATGTCATAAAAGGTCAGCTGTAGCCCAAGCTTGTGCTCAGACAGCCAGCCATGACATGCATACACTTCAAACATACACACACCGAGTGTATAAGATGCAGACTGCACACAGACAGTGGGCATTTGTTTTGCATACATAGAGTGCCACATATCAGTGTGCCAGAGGTGTTCATGGAGTGATATTTACACATGACCACCAAAGACCCACTGCTCTCTGCACATCCATCTCTTCCCCATCATGCATCAGTGTGTCATGTGGAAGCAAACAGGAGAAAAAGTATTAAGACATTCTGCTGTGAATGTTTTTAAATAACAGCTGAACCTTAAGACCTGGACTGCAGCTTATTTGAAGAGTATTGTTAAAGACTGCTGACAGGTTGGGCTTGAAAGTGAAAACCATGCTCACAACAATGGAGCTGAAGGATTTCATTAACCCTCCACTATACTGTCCTGATTAGTTGGTTAACTTTGCACTTGTGTGTCACCTCTGCAGCATGAGCCGGCACCAGCAGGACACTTTAATGAGGGGGCAGACACACACACACACTCTATCTCCACTGCATTGAACAGTCAATCAAGAGGTGCATCCCTTGTGGCAGGCGAGTGGTGCACTGTACCTGAAAACTATTCTACCTTTCTTGGTCTAATAAATCTTTTTCTAAACTCATAAACCTACAAGTGAAAACTAGGAAACATCATTACAACCTAAAGGACTAGGATGCATACTACTTGGCTGCAACAGCCCCAGTTTGAACTCGGCTGGTAAATCTTTGCTGCATGTCAACCTCGTCCTTCTCTGCTGTGTACTAACAGAAAAGTGTGAAAGCTGAGAGCAAAGCCAACAAGCAAACCTGATGACTACATTAGTAACACAGGTGTCAAGCTTTTCATTGGACACTGATCATTTGTTTCTCTCCTCTTTCATACAGTAAAATCCTCTGCCGCCTATTTGAAGGCATTACTTATGTAAACAAACCAATTACAGCCTCAAATGCTGTGTATATGAACACTAAATCCTAGGTTTCTGTGTCATAAGCATTTGGTGGTGTACTGCCCCAGGGGCCCTCTGTCATTCTGAGACTGAATAAAATGTCTTCAGCCCAATAAATCAGAGTATAGCTGTCAGTGGAGTGACAGTGTTTCAGCAGGCAGGCACCTTGGCACAATTACAGTACAGACCTTTAACTAAGGGCCTTGTCTGGAAGAATAATGTTATGTTCAATAATGTCAAATGAGAGAAAGATAGTGAAGGGCGTGGTCACAGTAGAGCAGTTCAGGACGTGAAGTGAAGGTGATAACATAATGCAGAAAGGCAAGAGATTAAAAGAGGCCAGGGTGCATCCACCATACGTCTGCAGCCCTTCCCAGACATGTAACGCTGCTGGCGTCATTAATCTGCTTCTGTCAGGTCACTTTCATGTTATGTGAATGTTCCTCATGGTTTCATTCAGACATACCCACGACTGTGATGACAGAGCCATGACATGCACCCGACACTGGACAGTACATCAAGTGACAGGATGCATGTGGTGATCGGTAGGCCCACTACACAACGCCCTCCATCAGTACGTCATAATCCTGTGCATGCAAGTGGTTCTGGCCTGTGCTGTGTTGAAAGTGATACGTAAATGTTACTAGGGCCGACCTAGCAAGACTGCTGTCAAGACTTTAAGGACAAATGATCAGGTTGCTCCTTCAGACATGAACTTGACACATTCAGATGTCGTCAGATTAAAGGAAATGAGTGCACGACTGAAGGGGACTTGTATGCTGGAGTGACAAGCACAGAACTTTACATTACTCCTTATCATCTGTATTCCCTTTAAGTGTCCAAGGATAAGAACATGAGAGGGATGAGAGCAGGAAGGACAAAGAGGCGAGGGTCAAACAAACTCCTTGTCATTCTGCATCTCACCCCTGCTCACATGTGGAGCATCCTTCTCACCGAGTCTCCTTTGACTCATTTACGTTAAAATGCGCAAGACATTCTTGAAACAGAAATTCAGTTGCAGTGTGTGTGTAAACTTCTCTCTAAAACCTGCGATGACAATCAGCGGTTTACCAACAAGTGCTCGATTTGACTTTCATTAAGATAATTTCTACATCCTCAGCTGCTCTGATTGTTGCTTTTATCAACTCCCAGAAACAAATTTCTACTTTTATTCTCTCGTATCAGATAATTGCACTGGTCCCATAAATTTATTGAATCCTTAACTGTTGCCTCTGCAGTGCTGCTTCAAAACTTTGCACAGCACTCGATGTGGGTTTATCCAATTCATTGTTTCTGTAACAACGCTGATTGAAAAGAGTGAAATTTAATGCAATCAATCCTCTTGAGAAATCAGGAGGCACCAACACTGAATCTTAAACATGGCATAAGAGCCTTGTCGAGGTACAGGAGAGGATAATTTGGATAATTTGGGAGAGCAAAGAAACTAGAAGAGGCGGGGGCACTTCGTGGACCAGCTCAGCGAGGGGAATGGCAAATACTGATGAGTGATGTTACACACAAAGAGAATTTACTGAAAAAGGTTTATCACAAAGTGCTTCAGAAAGCAACAGTGGACAAGAGCAAGTAATGACAAATAAAACAGAGAGAAATAATCAGAATGAAAGATATGAGCAGAGTGTGCTGTTGATTAATGATACTTCTCACCAGCTGTCTCTCAGCCTCCACTTGGTTACAACAAACTGTTTTAGGCAAAAATCAGACATGCAAATGTCTCACAAAGAGCAGGAGTGGGAGTCCAAAGCATGTTGGGAGGCAGTGATGTGCAATGTGCAACAAACTCGGGGAAGATACAGGAATACACACACACACACACACACACACACACACACACACACAGAATATACATACAGGCATGTCCAGACCAGCAGGACAAGACACACAGGAACAGAGTGAAACCAGAGTGGAATCTCAGCCAACCTTAGCCTACAGGATTATCTTCACCATGTGCACCATGATTGCATTCATATGGCTCTGTGTGTGTGTGTGTGTGGCTGGTGAAATCAAGCTGGCTTTGTGACTATAAGTCCTGAAAATTAGATAGCTTGCCGCTATGGCGCCCTATTGAGGGATCACACACAAAAACATACACACGTGTATGCATCCACACACAGATTATAAAGACACTGAAATCTTCTCTCTCTCTCTTGTCGCTGGCTTACTGCACTCCTGGCATGTGCTAGTGCAGACTTGATTGCATTCATATGGCTCTGTGTGTGTGTGTGTGTGTGTCCTGATCCTCTGGATTTCAAGAATCAACGATGCAATCTGTCGCATGGATGGACGGATGGATGGATGGATGGATGGATGGATGATGGGAAGGAGGGATGGAAAACATACCACAGGAAAAACTAATTACAGAACAGAAGGTCCTTGAGCTAAGAAGCACACACACACACACTTATTCAGCTACCAAGTCCGTTTCTTTCTCCCTCACAGACCTATCAAGTCCGTTTCTTTCTCCCTCACAGACAGACATGCACACTTGTTATTACACACACACACACACACAGGCATTGAAGGATGGGTTATCCATGTCCTTTGCAACCTTTACCTCCATAAAAATAACCGCCCCATGATTGGACAATCACCATGCAGTCAGCTCTACTGTTCAACAGATGAAATACAGCTGGCCACTTCATAAAAGCCAAGGATTCTCCCTGAAAACTACAAACCAGGGCTGTAGAGCCAGAATATACTGCATCTCACACACACATCCAACACAACACACATTTTTCTGTGCAGACTAGAACTATCCAGTAAATCTAATACGACCTTATCTTTTACTGCAGAGACCATTTGTGCTACGAACACTTCCTGGAGGCTTTTTCCGTGGACGCCAGCTGCATCAAAGAGACAGAACACTGGTAGCAAATAAACAATACAACGAACAAGACAGCCTGACACTCCTTTCAAATTTGCATCTCAGCTGGATTCATCATCAGGCCGTCTCGATCAGTGGACTCACAGGATGGTTCCAGGCTGCACGGCAATAAGATGCCTGTTGTTTTATGTGTTTTATGCAGGGCTATAACCAGACATCAGATCTGTACACGGCCATGGCTGAATGTGTGCTTCTGTCTCCATCATCCCTAACAGTGCTTCAGGGGGTGTGACCAAACCCAATAAATTCACCCAGCTTCAAATGGCAACCTATGAAAATAAGTACAAATTAGAAAGATGTCATGTATTTGGAACATGTAGGACACAGAATGGTTTTTCAGTGATAAATCTAAATACATGAAGCCATGTTGAGGCAGCAGCTAAAGGCTTAGAACAGACTCGTTTTCTGCAGAAACACCATCAGACATGTTGGATGTGTCTCAGTGGGTAAAGCTTGCTGCTGACAAACAGCTGAGTGCGACACATACTCGGTAAATTATGGTTTTGCACACACTTTCTTTATGCACACGGCGATAAAAGGGAACATGTAAGTGATTCCCAGTTTACAGGCTATAATAACAGGTAATCAAGCTTAAAAATGCCAAGTTCTCCACCCTTTCAATTTCTTCAAAGAGAAAAGATTTGAGTGACTCCTCAGTTAACTGACTTATTTCAATAATGAACTTTCAATCTGAGTGACGTTTCTACGTAGGAGTGGCTATAGAAAAAAAAAAAAAGACTTCCCATTTATCCAATTTTCATTCAATTTCTACATTTATACACTTTTAGCTTCTGTGTTTATTTGAGTCCCTGCATTTAGTTTCAGTGCAGCATGTTTGCTGTGTGCTTACTATGGTGGCACTGCTTCAGGAAAAGTATTAATATTCCTAGAGAGGGCTGGTGGGAAACCAGCTTCTCCAGGCTGCTCCAGGAATATCTAGCTGGCATCTTTTACTTTTTGTAAAGTCATGAGATGTATTTTAACATCCACAGATACAGACAGGACTCTCACTTCACTTAATATTCCAACTTCAGGAGAGTGGTCCTGGGAAATTAGGTTTTAATCCCTCCTGGCTGTTGTGGCTCAGAGCCTGGCGTTTTTTTAATCTGAAGTTTTCTGTCTGTTTACTGTGGACCTTTTCACAAGACGACTGTCCTGCACTGTCTCCTACTTCCAAATCTGATATGGACTATTCTACCATCAGAGGTTTACTGTTTAGTTTCACATTAGAGCAGATTTATCAGTTGTCATATCGCATAATTTACAAAGACATTTGAACCGAATTTATACTAAACTGGTAAAGTTTGCACACCATTTGATTTAGTGCAGAAAAAACAGGCTAATATGCCAACGAATCTACAATAGATCCACAACGGTTCTGCTAATCAGATAATCAATCAATTCATATATACAGTAAAGCAAAAGTCACAAGTATCTTCTGGTGATAGTTTTTAAATTTGAAAATCAGTGTTTGTTTTATACCATTTATACCATCATTTGGCATTTTAAAGAGTAACTGACTCAATAAAATAAATGTCACACTGATAAATAATGAAAGTAATCCCTAGAAACAGCCTTGACTTGATGCTATTTGTTGTTAAGGTTCCAAAAATCTCCTGTTGTGGTACACTTTGTGATTTGCTGTTCTGCCTCCTTTGAACGCTGGATTCTGTGGTGCTGTGTTGTGCATCTCTCTGCACTGTCTGCCTCGTCAGCTCCTCCCTACTCCTCATCTCCATCTGCCTAATCCTGGTCTATCACACACACACAGCTTGCAGAGGAATGCATTGCCCTCTGCTCACAACAATTTGCACCCAATCTGCTTGTTGTGAGTGTGTGTGGTCTTTGTGCTTGCAAGCATTTTTTTGCTCCCAGGTGCAACGGCGTCAGAGTGTTTGTATTTCATGCCTTCAGTAGGGTCTTTGTGCTTGCAAGCATTTTTTGCTCCCAGGTGCAAAGAGTGTTTGTATTTCATGCCTTCAGTACCAGGGGACCACTTGCTTCTTTGTGAGAGTTTTATGATGCATTTTAAAAGATGGGGCACCTTTCAATCACAGCATCATTGTGCTGATCTGCTGGGCAGGGGCGTCTCTGTCTGAGGGATTAAACCACACACACGTTGCGTTTCCTTCACTTCAGGGCACGTTACATTGACTTACATTCATTTCTTGGAAACTTCACCTAACCTTAAACCATGCCATCATAAAGTGGAATGATTTACATCTGGGGGACTTGGTTTTTGTCCCCATAAGTACGTTGAATCCCCACAGCGCGACTGTGTACACAGATTTACGTCCACACAATGAGTAATGCGAGGCCAGTCTCTCACACACACCATTCATTCTGTCACATTCTGGCCTCTCTACTTTCCTCTGCCTATTCTTTGGGTCTCACTCTCTGCATAAGACTTGTTTCTCAACCTGGGGCTCCTTGTGTGGCTGTTTGTACCGGGTCATCAGCCAATCATTCAGTCAATAACCGAGTCTACTTCCCTGCCAGAATGTCCATTATTTCCTCCTCCTCCTCTATAATGATGCTGCTGCCCCTGCCCCCCATCCATCTATAATGGTTCCAATTTCACACTTTCACTGTCACAATATGCACTTAATTATATCCCCAGCAAGTTTACACACTCCCCCACACACTTACAAACCACACAACATGACCAGCATCTATAATTCCAACACTCGCCAATCAAACTTGGTCCCCAAGGAACGAGGTTTGACACTGGAGGCGGGAGCTGAAGGCACATTTCACAGGGCCCCAAAGTAAAACGTACATTGGCTGGCGTTCCAGGCACCAAGGCAATAGTGAGGATGTTGGGGCAGCACAATAGGCAGCTGCAGAGCTGAGCAACAGCTGTTCATTTGCAGCCACATCTGGCAGCAGCTCGTCACAGTCCACGCGCACACATGAATATATCACGGGAAGGGTCTCAGGAGAAGGGTGTCGGTGGGGGCATCTATCACTCATGTATGTATGCAAGAAAGCATGAGGAATGAGTCACATGGCATCGTTTGTGCAATTTCACCCTCCAGCCTGAATCTACTGTACAGGGCCAACACTGCAGCACTTAGGTTTTTAGAAACATCTCCTGTTTTGTTTTGCCCCCCCCCGACCCCGCCTAAATGAAAAGTATAATTATGTAAAACATTTACACTTGGGTGGTGCCACGCTGCAGCAAAGCAGAGGATGATGATGTTTGCATTCAGAGAGCAGCAGCAGCTAAGAGATAAGGATGTGTGAGCAAACCAACCCCAGTTGAATAGTGTGTACACAGACCTGCTGCCAAACCTAAGCACTAGCATCAATAGTGCACAGCTGCAGCGTGCAATCCGACACAAAACACACTTCATAGCATCTTAAATCTGAGTCACGCCTGCTGCCTGGACAGGTCTCCATCATAAACTCATATATACACATACTGTACATCTGATCACATCATTCTCATCTCAAAGTTCTGTCTCTTCTTCATTCATGATTTAAATTCATTTATTTTAGACCTTAATTTTCTTTGTCTTTGGCACTTCTTCTATTCCAGACTTTTGTTCCCAGTTATCTTGTTTAGGTTCCGTCATGTTTCCTCTCATTTAACTTTTCCAGTCATCAATTCACAGTTCTCTATCGACTTCTCTCCATTGCTCTCATTTGTTCTTTTCTTTAATCATCTCTCTCATTTACTTTGACTAATTTCACTGGGTTCACAGTTTTACACCCACAAGCCCATATTCTCCTTCACATTCAGGTTTTTGCTCTTTTAAATCCATGACTACATTTGGCATGCTCTCACACCCTCTCATCTTCCCATACATTTATTCATGATTGCAGCCTCTTGCCCTGCCACAATTCTACACACCGTCCTTCTTATACATTTCTGTGGACATTTTCTCATTATACTCTCGTATATG
Source organism: Monopterus albus (assembly GCF_001952655.1). Taxonomy (NCBI): domain Eukaryota; kingdom Metazoa; phylum Chordata; class Actinopteri; order Synbranchiformes; family Synbranchidae; genus Monopterus; species Monopterus albus. Next base: position 205,314 of record NW_018128086.1, on the reverse strand, counting down.
TTCCCCTCCTCTTTTACATGTCCTCAGAATCCATTTCCTTTCAGTTTAATATTTTCTCATGGACCTTCTTACTTTCTTACTATCTTATGCACTGACATTTTTTCAGGTGGTTTGTCATCTGGCCCATTCTTGGGAACATGAGTCAGGATTTCCTTGAGGGAATTTCTTCAAATTTGGTAAAAAATGTCCATTTGGACTCAACAATGATCTGTGGCAGTTCAAGGTCAGTGACCTCACATCTGTCCCTTTCTGTGAATTTGACTGGTTGGTGGAGGCATTCAACCAAAAAGTGGTAATCCTAGTTTTGTCCTGTTTCCTTATCACTCTTATCTTTTCTCATGTAGAAATCAACAACAGAAAGCAACATTTTTTCAGCTCTATTTTTAACCCATTTTTAAAATCTAATCACATCTTCCTTTTGTAATTTCTACATTTTTATTCCTAATATTCTTTTTTCAACTTGTCAAACATGCGGGCTCCTTAGACTTGTCCTATATTTTCTCAGTTCGTTTTGTCAGATTCTTGTCTCACTCATTCTCTTATAATTATTCATTATCCTAGCTTGCCATCATTTCCTCACCATCTCGCCTGCATGTTTATCTTTGATTTTCTCATCCTCATGTTCTCATTATGTTTCATCTATTTTCTTTTATTTACTCTGTTCTCCTATTTTTCACCCTCATATCTTCTAATCCCCTGATCCCTTATTTACTTTACCTTCCTCTAATCTTCCCTCACAAACTGCCTTGTCATTATCTTCATCATTCTCGTTTCCATGTCATTCCATCCTTTCCAAGTCACCGTGTTCTGTCATGCCCACCCTCCTCTCTGTCCCTTCTCTGCCTCTGTCAGCTTCATCATCTCCCACTGCTGCAGTCGCACATCACTCCCTGCTTTTCATCTCCCTTTCCTTCTCCCCAGTACGTCACACTGCTCCTCAAAGACAAAAGAGAGAAAAGGAAGATGATGCGAGTGTCTGTACAAGTGTCCAGTTCATTCATCTTTACTGAAGTTATTTCAAAAACAGGATATCCGCCTTTTTTTTCCCCAAGTGCCTACCCTCAAAACAAAATGACTGGCTCAAAAAGGCAGCAACTTAACTTAGGACTGTACAGTCATGTGTGTTCTTGAGCTGACTAATTTAAGACACTGTAGATGCTCTGTACTGAATGATAATGCTAATAAAAGCTGTCAGTGTATTTTCCTTCAGTATTGGTTAGTGAATGAAGTGTGTGTGGGAGTCCTGTGAATGCTGCTCTAGGTGTCAGTTAAAGGTTTATGAAGTAATTATGTGGTAAATAATGATGGAGTCAAACAAATAGAAAAACCCTGTTAGACCTTTAAGTTTTTGAAACTTTTTCTACTACATCCTATAATGACTTGTGGGGGTGGCACATGACATCAGCTCAGTGTCAAACAGTGCATCTCAACACATGCTAAGCAACTGACAACCAAACAGACAAACACACACGAAAGAAAAATGGGTGTCTGCACAAAATGAAAAACTTGCAAACTGAACTACAAGGTCACACAGCCAGAGAGAACAAATGTCAAGCCAATCCACTCGCTCACAATCACAAACTCAGGAGATTTAGACTTGGGGTCTCTGCAGAGGTTTAAGAGCACATACAATACATCCACTCACGTCTATTTGTGATATCTGCCCCTTTCCTGTAAAACCCTCCATGTCTGTCTTACAGAGGGGAAAAAAAAATCCATCCTAAAGCACTTTCCCAATGTGGTCAGAAAAAAAATATGCTTTATTGCACTTCTGGATCAATGTGTTTGTTTCTTTACAAACAAAAACAGCAAAACACCCACAATCTGAACCAGGTCAGAGTCTAATGGCGGGATTTTTTTAGTTCATCTTGAACATCGGCAGTAAACATCAGGTCTTGGTGTCAACCTCTCCAAATCACAGAGCAAGCACTCTGCTTGTAGATGGCTGTTAGCACCAGCAATCAATCAACAACCGCACAGAGAGAGATTCATCACAGAAGAGGGAAAGACCAATTTTTACTCTGACAGCGGCCTCAGCAGACAGTTGTTAATGCAGGAAGAAAGTGAGGGAAACAACTCCTTTACCATTTGACTCACTTGAGAAAAGACTCTTATTAAGCCATTTGTATCACTCAGGTCTGGCATGCTCTCAAAAGTAATTCTGGGAAGTCGAGTCAGTAATTAAAGTGTACGAGGCAGGATGAGGAAAAAGGGCAAGTCACTGTACTTGATCAATATCTTTTTATGAAATATAAGAGCATAGGCGCCTTTCAGGGTGAAATCTGTGCTACATAACGATGAGGAGAAACTTAATGGAACCACATCCTACGCTTGACTTGTGTGCAGGTTGTAGTTTGTGTCAAAGTAAAATCTGAATAATATTTTTAAAGCTTCCTCCTTCATTCTGTAACCATGCGATTCTGTGGTCAGTGTTTCTAAAAGTAAAGCCATGACAGGAGCAACAATGGAATTCATGCTTGTGGGTGACAGCCTAGACCTTGGTATTCATCATGTGTCATAACAGAACACGATACTTTCCAAAAACCCCATTAATCCATTTGTACATGTGCATATCCATGACTTCCAACATGGTCTCCTCCTCTCCAAAGGATCACAAGACAAACTGGAGAATTAACAGGATGAGAAAGAAGTACCATCACTTCTTGACACATACATTTATTTATTTATTTAACCTGGTTTCATTTTCATTTCCAAGTCAAATGGGATTATTGGCTGTAGACTGCACTTGACCATTTTACTTACTTTACTTGACCACATAGCACTTTTTAGAAAACGTTTACCCTAAACATACCAGGTAAATGATCACTTGTAATCCTGTAAGCCTGATAATATCTACCAAAAATCACAAAAGTGTCACCTGGGAAAAACGTCTCTCCTTTGTACTTTGAATTTTTAGTGGCTCATGTCCCAGTCATTAACATGGAGGTGGATTTCTGAGCTACACTACAACCAGCCACCAGGGGGCGATGGTTCAGAGAGGCTGACATATTGGTTACACTTCCAATAATTTTCTCCTCTTGGTCTATTGATACCAGTGAGAGAGGTGTGGTTAGAGCCCACATGTCAGTGATCCAATCAAACATGAAGGGCTCATTTTAAAACAGACACAACATGTTACGCTGCAACTTTAAAGGGTCATAATCCAAAAATACAGGCAACCACTGCTGTACGTTGTATGTGTGCTATCTCTAGCCAATTCACAAGTGTGCATGGATCTGTCTGCACAGTGTGCATGCTCTGAAAGAGAGGAATAAAAAAAGAGGAAAAGGGAAGAGAGCTGTGATGTACAAACAGGGTAAGGTAATGGATGTGTGTGTTTGCATCCAAGCCTGGTCGGTCTCACAAATTGGCCCTGACCTGTGCATGTGTGCATGTACACAGGCCAAACGTGGTACTGCAAGTCCGACTCAGTTTAACAGCTGCCACTGCTGAGCTGAACTCTCCTTCTCCTAAACCCCTTCTGTCCCATTTCTGTCCCACCAGTCAACCAACCATCCAAAGCCGTGGTGTGTGATTCTATCAGGGTGTGTTTGCTTAATGGCCCGCATCACCCCCTATCCTGTTCAAACAACCAAGGTCACCCACCCTGGCAACAGGATTTCCTCTCACACATTTACACCCACAGCAGACACATAGCTGTGGTGAATACAGAGCCACAAGAGAAACGTGCACTATGCTACAACATCAGAGCCTCTAAAGCCAGTATCATAAACAGATGACTGAAAAATTTAAGAAATGTTGACATATTATCTTCATACTAAATTTAAATGTCACATTTAGAACATATTTCATTAGCTATTTGACTATTTTTATAGTCACGCCCTCTCTATCCTGCCTCATCGGTCCCATCTTACTGTTCTAAATGCTAATGTTATAAATTGACTGCTTGTTTTTTTATGTGACTGTTTAACTGATCCTTTCACTTGATGCTGCCCTGCTTCACATATTCACAGTGTACTCCTGCCTCCCTCCCCAGTTGTTTCACAGTCACTGATGCTCCTAACTCTGGCTCAGCTGCTGCAGAGTGCCTCCATCTTTCTGTCTATATCTTCACCAGACACGTTTCAGTTGTCTGTTTCATGTACGTCAGATGGAACAGATATGCTTCAGTTATAAATCAATACAGCTGTCTACACTGGCAGCATTGCTGCACACTAAAATGTCCTAGATGGAGATACAGAGAGCAGGACTTGGAAAACCACCAGATTCTGATTATTGTCAGATTCCTAAATAAAAATGGGGATAAAATAATCATTTGCCAGTAGTGAGATATGCCAAATCAACGTGGGAATTCCAACAGAAGCCAAGGATTAATCTCTGATGTTTTGATTTAACATTAAGCCCAGCAATGAGATATGTCGTCAACATGAGTTTTGCTGCTCGACCAGGCCTTTATCTACACTGTATCTGCTGAACTGCGCTGGGAGGCCTTGCTGGCTTCCTGAGGGTTCTTGATCCAATTTGATCAAGAACACAATCTGGAGCTTTTGTTGCAGAAGGCACACATGCTCTCCAAGTCAAGTCTATTACATTTGGACTAAGTTTAACATGCCTGAAATTTCACAGTGTATTACATCAAAATGAAACTAGCTGCAGGCAGATTTTCCCCAAAGTTTCCCTCAACATTATCTGATGTAATGCTCCCTGCACCCTTTGAGCTCCTCTGTTACTCACACAGTTTGGCTCTGCATTTGAGCAGGAGAGCAGCACATCCCCTGTGATCACAGCCTGTGAAGTGTTGAGCTCTGGGTCGTATTGTAGCTGTAGAACCCATTCTGCAGCGACCCGAGCATGAAACAGCCCCCTGGCTGCATCTGGCCTCAGAGCTGAATGACTCTGGCCAGCCAGGTCAAGACAAATCAAAGTCTGGTGGATCCTTATAGACAGCACACAAAAGTTCTTCAAAAATTCTCAAAGACCCACTCATGTTTGAAGTCTAATACGGCCTATTTGAAAAGGTATGAAGCAGAGATGTTGTTCCTGCTTTTACAAGA
>NW_018128086.1:199049-200277 GCF_001952655.1 Monopterus albus | reverse complement strand
GTTGATACTGAGAGCAGGACATTTAACAGCAAGCTGACTTTTTGCATTTTAATAAGAAGCCTACCATTCTTCACTTGCAGCTGGCTGCTTAATTTGCATTGAACAGCCTGGTGGTATTGACAGAAAACGCAGTGCCCATTACAGAGAAGGCAAGATGAAGCTGAAATTAACCCAGAACTGTTTTCATTTTGTATTATTCATACGAGATGATTCGTCAGTGCTGAAAATTCAATTACCCATGTGGTTGATATTATAAAACTAAATGTTATTAGGGGATAGAGCAGCGTGTTGCATTATCGAAGGATGACAACGCTGAACATGCAGACCTGGCTCATCGCTCTGCCTCAAAACATCAGGCTGATGAAATGAACAATGTTTTGAGATGAAAGGACTGAAAATCCCTGAACTTAACCATGACAACTTTAGCATTTATAAATATATACGCACTCATAAATGAACTGAGCAGGGCATTTTCTGGAAGCCATTAGTTTGTGCAGTGAGGATATTTGTCTCACTGCAAGAGAGCCATCCACACTGCAGGCCCTGTGTGGGAGGGTTTCCACCATGAATACAGAATTTTAAAATCTTAGAAATAAACATGCTTTGGATCTTATTTCCTTTTACTTGTGATATAGCAAGGCTCAGAATGATGTGCAACTTCAGCTTATTGATCGTCAGTTTGATACACTGCTGGCAGAGTGCATTAGATCTGTATCTCTGCTCAAATTCTATTAATATTCTCCAAGTGCAGAACTGTCCACAGTTGAGGAGGCATGCTCAGAGGACGCTCGCCATCTTGGGATCAACATATATTTGAGAAGACAGCCTTGGTAAAGAAACTCGAGATGTTTACGAGATAAATATCTGTCAGCGGCGCATATAGGCACATCAGCAATTACATCTGACCTGTATGTACTTCAGGCTTCATTTCTTCTGCAAGTAAAGAGACTCCTCTGTTGAGGCCTTGTTGTGTCATGGAAATGCTTTGTAATAAATGCATCTGTGTTACTAGTGCGGACTTGTGCACTTTTTAAAGCTCAGTAACAAACTGCCTATGTACCATGAAAGTCTGAAGTTATAATCTATGATTTTTTTTTTATTTTATTACTACTGCAGAAATGTTCCTTCCATGCACGAGTTGAGAAAACATGAAATTAAATTTCTAGGTGTCATAGTTGATGACAAATTCTCCTGGAAATCTCATATCAGATATGTTCAGCACAAAATA
>NW_018128086.1:173551-198618 GCF_001952655.1 Monopterus albus | reverse complement strand
GTGTTTATGTATAAAGCCAGGAGCAATTTATTACCTGGTGGAATTCAAAAACTATTTAATGAAAGGGAAGGGGGATATAATTTAAGGGGTCAGTTAAATTTAAAAATTCATGCTATACGTACAACCAAAAAAAGATTTTGTATTTCCATAAGTGGGGTAAAACTATGGAATAATTTAAGTGTGGACATAAAAAATAGTAATAGAATTGAGTTTTTGAATTTTAGTTTTGTAGCCAAAAATAGTGCACATCTAAGTTTAAATGGCCAGTTCACCAACTTTACTCACAAAGATCAGTCTACTAATCCTGATGAGCAGATTTCACTTTTCAAAGTCTGACAAAACCTTTACATTGTAAATCACCGCAGACTGTCTCACCTTGGGCGTAGAGACATATTTCCAAAGGAAAGCCTGGGGGTGTCGTGTTTGAAGGATGTGGGTGTTTAACAGGCAGAGGTCTAATGAAAGATGCTTTCAAGCTGGATTATGGGAAGCGTTGTTGAAGGGGAGTGTTTGCAGCCATACTGTTTCTCACAACCTTCCCAAATTAACAGAAGTCAGGTAGGGTTCAACAGCATTGTATGTGGTATTTGAGGTCTACACAAATATTCCATTCAATAACCAAGTGTACAAAAACCCATAAGGAATTTGCTGCTATGTTGATTAATAAAAAGATTAAAAAAAATAAAAAAATCTTTCACAAAGTTTCTTCTTGACCTTGAAACCAACAGCAATAAAACAACAAATTTCACTTTATGCAGTATATTTTTAAATAAATGGTTAAGCTCTTATCAGTTAATAATTGTTCTCAGATGTTTTTCCTTTACTTATAATTTTCAGATTTTATTGAAATACTTACTGAATCAGCTGAAACAGGAGGGAAGACGGTCCCAGACCTGTGCCGTTCACTCCGGCTGACTTCATCAGAGACGTCCCCAAACAATACAGTCCCAATATTGTATCACAATCTGCCAAACAACAACGGTGTTTATCTTCTGTTTCAGCAACTTGTGGAGGTCGATATCACAAACTTTATTCAGTATTTCATTTGATTATATCAGGACAGTGAAGAGCTGAAGCTAAATCTCTCAGCAGAGAAATCAATTAGGCATATCAATAAAAACTCATCTTCAAATCAAGATCACACACACACACTTTAAAGGGCTATTCCATCATGTTTTGTGCTTACAGGTTGAGTCTTCATGCTTACTGTTGCCAAAACCTATGAGAATCCATCAACTTAGAAAAAAAAATGTAGGCTACAACTGGAGCAGAGATGGAGTAGAAAACAAAAATCACATCCTCCACATGTCAAGGATCAATCAGTGGTTTCAGGCCACCAAAAAGCAACAGCGCCTGCAACCCGGCCACTCATACTCTTATATTTTCTTGCATCTGTGGAGCCTGTGAGGCACAGAGCGTTGTAGAGTGGGGTGAAAGCAGGCAAGCTGACAGCCTGATCACTACAATTACCAAATCACTGCTGACAAGAAAGTGAAACCTATTACGCTATATTATTGAAATTGAAGCTATTAGCCGTCTCCAGGCTCTTTTGGCTGCTAAAATAGCCAAGGACACACATCCACCTGTACCTTAGAAATATTTAGAGATGAATATAAAAGAATGATTTCAGTGCATGGAGGTCTAATAATGCTGTAGAAAAAGACCTGACACGCTGCACTTGCTTGTGGTCCGACACAGGAAACCAGACAGTTACAAGAGAACTTTGTTATCTTTCCTTCCTTCTTTCCCGTCTCCACCCAGCAACACACACACACACAGGAAGTCTGAAAAGTCATCAACAACCATTTTCTTTATCCAAATCATCTATTTTCCTTGTTTAATTCTTAACCTTGAATCTTCCACTCCCATTCATTGCTCGCTCCCACCTGACTGACACTGTTCCAACCTTATGCTCTCAGCGTCTCGCTGCATCTCTCATTCATGTTTCTCTCTTACCCAGTCTGGGGAATTTCATCATTTCACCTCATTAAGTTGTTGGCACCTCTCTCAACACGCCTGTTCTCTTCTCTCTCCAATCCGAGACGCCCCCCCAAAGTTCCCACCATAACCTCCTCCTTACAGTACCCGAGTCACTGTTTATGAGGCAACACTCACATGCATCCACTTTGTTTCATACCAATTTTCTTTCCATCTTCTTTCCTGTATTTACCTCATCTGTGCTCATCTCTTGGCTTCCTCTCTCTCCTGCACCCACTTACCCACACTCACTTTCTGAAACTCACCGACAGCTCACTTCCAGAAAGTTACTAGGAAAAGCCTTTGCATAGTTTTATTTGTGGCTGAAACTATATTTTGGCAAGACAGACTTTATAAAGTAAAAAATAACAATTTTGAGCTTAGGGTTGGCCTTGAATTTACTGAACCAAACCTATTCATCTACCTTTGTACATCTGAGAGAAGTTGCAGTATATTTACTGATGTGCAATGAGTTTTTGTTTGCACTACATTAAAAACTGTTGCTTAAATAAGGTTCAGACAAAAAATGAGATGAGCAGCAAAATGTGACATATGCTGATGCATTAGATACGTACATGTGATAAACAGCTGTATCATATTCTTACAGTTTATTTTTGCTTGAACGGAAGTGCCAATTCAGATTTACGCAGTTGATGAAGATCAATTCTGATATACTGTACATAACTAACACGGTGTTTGTCTATTGGGGTCTGCATGTGTCACCACAACCATCAGTGTGTTCATACTCTCAGCACTTTGTCACTGTAGAGGGAACAAAACTTCTCAATGATGAGGAGGAAGAGGAGTTGTTTGTGGTATTTATTGTATGCTGCCCGTTCATCTGACTTGAGAAACCGATGTGCCTCAAAAGGACAAGATCTACTTCAAGCATTCTTCGTACAGTGTCTGCAGATGGATTTGATTTTCTGCAGAGCGGTTTGACTTTGTGCAGATTGGTTTAACTTTTTGCTTCAATTCATTCACATGCCAGCACACACAGTATGTCTGTTTAGATGTAGCGCTGGGGTCACATGATACTACAGAGCCAATCACAAGAAGCCACAGAACTGCTGAGAAGCCACAACATGGGAAGCCTTAGTGTTCTGAATACTAATCTGTGTTGGGCTGCAACTGATCATTTTCATTGTCAATCAGTTATTGTCTCAACTAATCATTTAGTCCAAAAATGTTATAAAACAGCTGGAAAACAAAACACTAGAGCTGTAGTTTAAGTTATCCGTTGCTCGTTCTGGCCAAGCAATGCTCCAAAACGTGGTTTACTACACAACAAAAATACAACACATTTTCAATATTTTAATTTTTCAGTTGAACAACTAATTGATTAATCAATTTATTTCAGTTCTTGTTGTTTGCTACTAAAAAATAAGTTTGATAAAAGATTCATCCTGTGTATTTTGCCAACCAGAAACTCTTCCGAACGCCAGCCACCAGAAAGCATCCACCATGCCAGTGGAAACACGACTTCCCACATAATCACATTGTTTTTAATATGAGATTATTCTAGTTTGTCATTAAGAAGCCTGTACCGATCCATGGTGCGTGGTATTCCATTATGAGAACGGCATGTCATATTAGAGGGTGTACACTGCGACACGGGGAAGTGGCTAACAAGGTGAAAAGGACAGTCATTTTTCATTTCATTGAGACTTCAGCGTGCACTCTGCCTCTCTTCCTCCTCCTGTCACTTCACATCTCTCTCATTTTATCTGTGCAGGCTACACAGATTCCCTTGTTCCTCCATATCCTCACACTTTCCCTGTATGCCTCCTCTTTCTCTCCTTCCATCTCAGTGACAGCTCATCTCTTCATTAACACTGAACTCTCCTGCATCTGCTGCAATGTTCAGCCCAGAGGATGCATTTTCCTCCTCCTCGCTTGCCTTTCTCCAAGTTTGATTTACTTTGTTTTTTTCTACATTTTCAGATTTTCCTTTGGTCTTGTTTACATAAACCAATGCTCACCAACCAAAGCTTCAGTTCAGATGGCCCGACTGAGATACTTCACACTGACAGAGCACAAACAACTGGTACAAGTTTATTACAAAACATTTGCAGTTCAGGCCAAACCAGCTCTAGTCTCCTCACCTGTTGCTGTTCCTCATTACTGTGCTAACTCCAGTAGCCTTTCAGTAAATGTCACATTGTTTGGTGATTCTTTTCTGCAAAATGAAAAATAAGCTGTACAACCAGATTATCATATATTATAATAAAAGCTAACTTAATGTTTCAGTTTTATTATGAGTGTTTTTATATCTGCCTTCAGTTAAGATGGCCTTGATTAGCTAATGTAGCAGCAGATGCTAAAATCTGCAAGAGCACAAAATGGACTGAACAAATTTAATTCAATTATACATGTCTGTGGTAAAACGAGTAGACAAAAACAAGCTGGATGTAGGAAACACTAACTGTGCTCTAAACCTTAAAATGACGAGCTCCTCCCGACAGACTGCTGTTTGAAAGCTGGCAGTGATACGAGACAAATGTCTGCTCCAGTCGAAGCTGCACAGATGAAACCCTCCTCTCCTTCACAGACCCTCTACAGGTGCCTCAAGCTTTTATTGTCACTTTGTAAACGTCTTTACATCTTAGTCAGGCAGATTCATCTCTCTCGTCTGCAGTGACCCCAGAATGCACAAAGACGAAGCTATGTAAAAGAGTTGTTGGTACTTTCTCTGATTTTTGCATCAGACACTGGCTGCTTCTGCATTTTGAAGTCATCTTCCTGAGAAGAACAGCCTTGACTGTTTGTTCAGACGGCAAAGTGTTCTTAGCTACAGTGCCACCGCAGTAATGTTCTGACAGCTCGACAAAAGGCACCAGGGAGGAGTTCAGGGCGAAGGTGAAAAGCTCCTGTATCCTACCAATAAAGACCATCAGACCTTACTGATCAGCTTTAAGGCTCATGTTTAGAAACTACCTGCATTTCAATTGCTTAAAAAAAAAGGCTAAAACATCAAGATAAACACTGACAAAGCTTCTTCAGTGTGGTAACACATTCTTAAACAAAGCTGTTGAAGAACTGAAACTTTAATATTTGTGGCCAAACACACTGATTGATCAGATCTTTCTTCAGCTCTTAATATTAGAGGACACTGCAGAAATAAATGGGTGAACACTGGACAGGGAAGGTTAATATTTGGTTTCTGCAAATGGATACCACTCTGAAAAACCATAAAGTGTAGGTCAAAAGGCCAATTGACAGATATGTAGCCACGTTTTGATTCACTGACTGTATTTACAGCATTTGGCCTCCACGAGCATTTTGTCACACCTACTGATCAAAAATGAGCTTGTTCAAATCCCAGCAAGTTTCACATGCAGAGATTTTTAAAAGGTCACATAACATTTAGATTCTGCTCATTCAAGGCCAAACTCATTTTTCAATCCTGCCTCGGAAACGGAGCTACTTCTGTACATCTCATTTTACTGTGCGGACAGATCAGCCTTCAGTCAGAAAACAGCTTCAGCCCTGGTGGGAGGACTCTTCTAAACCCCAAATACAGACAGAAATCTAAACCAAAATGTGAAGGACATGCTTGTTAACAGGGCTGAGTTATGAATGCAACAAAATTAAATAATATGAATGGTGTTACAACCTCGAGAGATGTTTTCTCTCTCCACACACTTTTACTTCTTCACAGAATTAAAGAAAAACCTTTAATACTCTCTTATTTTAGTTTTCATCTGTGTGGGTTTCTCTCTAAAGCCATTCATTCAAATGCTAGCAAAAGATAAGTGCACATACCAGCAGCTGATAAGCACTTTCACACATTCTGACAAGGATAAGGCCACAGCAAGTTACATTTCTGCACTTACTGAATTAACAGAGTGTCAGTGAGCCAGCTCTGGTTGCAGCACAGCGTAAACTGCACTGAAGAGGTGAGGCTGACAAGCTCCCCACTATCTTATTGCTCTAATGTCTGTTAATTAATCTGGTATCGATTTGGTAACGTTAAAATGTCAAATGAAGCCGACCCAACACAATAAACCACAAACCGCATAGTCAAATAAAATGTGGCCATTACAACCAAGTGTGGTTTAACAAGCAAGTGTTAGGACGGTAAAGACAGGGGTGTTTAATAAGCACTCAAAAGCATTATGTTTACTGCCCTTTCGCAACAACAATAAGTGACATCTGATTAGAATCAACACCTGGGTGTCATCATCACAGCTGAAACCAAATCTCAGACATCTTTAAACAACAATCATCATCACTGCCTACACATGTGTGCTCCCTAACCTTTCACACAGCTCGGTGTCACACTCTAAATACAGATTCCACATAAGTGACAGCAGATCCCCAGAGAACTCAGGAAGCGCTTTGCGACATGGGAAAACTGAGTGTGTGTTTGTGTGTGTGTGTGTGTGTGTGTGTGTGTGTGTGTGTGTGTGTGCGCGCCACTGTGAAACAAAGATCTCTTTACCAGGCCAGGCGTCTTGATTTGATTGCTAATTAGCTACTTGTCCACATTCATCCCTGTGCGCCCTCGTGTCACATGAACACAGATGATGAGATGAACACGTTTCACACACACACGTACAATACATGTGACTGGAGCAGGTCTAACACACACACACACACACACACACACACACACACACACACACACACACACTAGTGTAACTAATCATTTTCATTGTCAATTCATCTACTAAATATTTTTGTTCACACAATGTAAGAAAAGCAAAAAACACAAGAAAAAGTTGTCAGAATTCCAAAAGCCAAAGCTTTTCCATCTGAGTAGCTGGAACCAGCAAGTGTGGCTTTTTTACATTGTCCAAGTTAGAGTCAATACATTATCTGTCAGTCAACTAGTTCAACAAATTGTTCCTGCAAATTAAAAAAGTCGTATATAAAACCCATCTGTCTCACACTCATGTTTTTCCACTATTTTTTTTATCAGTCTTTCCAGCACACACACACACACACACACACACGCACACACACCTCCCGTCAGCACGTACACTGTGTTTAATGAGGTGCAGTGTAGTCACCAGGCCTAATAGAACAGTCACAGTGTGTTATTCCTCTGCCGTCTCAGGTCTGCCGGAGCTTCCTCACTCACTAAACACTTTGCTCTGCTGTCGACTGCAGGGTGTCAAATCACCCAGCAGACACTGCACACGTGCTGATGCATTTTCACTGCAGCTGCTTCTGCTTCACTGCTTTAAAAAAATAAATAAAATAAAATTCCCAGCTGGTTTGTCAGAATTTTTCTACCAGTCCAGCTACGAAAAATCAAAGAAACATGAACAAGAAAAATGTTCAAATGTGACTTCATCGCATAGAACCTGCCGCCCATTGGGATACGTTTCTTCAAGGGTATCTGCAGAAGACAAGCACTTATCTTCCACCTGCTGCTGCAGCCTGTATAGAACGTCGTAATTCGTGCTCAAATGGCACCTGCCCTCCAGGGAATTACTGCCATGTTCTCTACATCGTAAGAGGATTTTAAATACATTGTTACACAAAATCCAATAAGTCCAAAGGACAGAAGACTGCTGCAGACCAGAACGGCTTGCATGGCTGCAAGATGATTAACATTCTCTGACCTCTGACTCCTGTTTAAGGCGTGGTTGAATTATGATCAGGAACATGGTTCAAGTTAGGAAAAACTGTCCCAAATGCTGGTTGTTGGTAAAAGATGGAACATGAACAGTGATCTTGTCAGAGTCCCATGCTTTGTACACTCAACCCTCCACCTTGACCTTTTAGAGAAAGGTCTGTGCTACTTCATGGAGGGCCAAATTTGCAAGACCACAAGAGGTCACTTGTCCATATGAGTAAAAAAGCATTTTTAAACATTCAAACACACTTTTTTCCAAGATAATCTCAAAAACCCCTTCCTGTATATTTTGCTCCTAACACGTTATGTTCACTCCAGTGCCCAAAGGACGGCGGCTTCACCCATTATTCAAGTCAGTGCCAAAATTAACTGGACTGATGAAATAGTACAAATGTTGGTGAATGTAATTTGGCATATACCTGTAAAATTAGTATTAATGTTCTGTGAGTTTCAAGTGAAGCCAAAATCAGGACCTATATTCATTCACCTTGGCATCATGCTCACTGGAAGAGAAAATATCCAAGCTCAAGCAGACTGATCATTCCTTGTTTAAAGTAAACAAAGTAATAAAAAGGGTAAACTAACATGTCATAAAACTGTAGCCATCAACCAGCTTCAGTGGCAGGTAATTAACCATCAGAGGATGTTATTTTAAACCCGTCAACCTTCAGATGTTCCACCTCTACGGATGGAGAAAATAAAACAAGTGCCTGCAGGACCTGTGCCCCGTTTAAGATCACCGCTATGGTTTTGTTGTAGCCTCATTTTTATGGCATCTTTGTCTTACGTGATGGTTGACCATAAAGACGTGCAATTAAAATGTCACAAGATTCAGGTCTCTAATACTGAGCCAGAGGGGACAGGTCTCAAGGCGAGTCCAGAGTTGGAACGCAGTAAGTCAAGTCTGTTCAAGTCACCGGCTGAAAGCTAATCAATACCAGTGAAATCCAGATGTTAGATTGTGAGCAGTAAAAAAAAAATAACTGAGAAAATGTTTATATTTTCATTTATGTTGGTGATTTCAGTTAGAAATGGCCTATTTTTTAAGTGAAACTTCACATAAAACCAAGAAAGCAACTGATTTAATAAAAACCTGGCATTGACTCAATAATTAAAATGCTTATTTTGAAAAACAAGTAGTTAATCTCAGATCCAACATGACCTTCATTCATGTTCTTCCTGTTCTACGGCCAAAGTCAAATGTCCTCTCTTTGCAATGTTGAAAACTGAGAAAACCTTGAATCTTTGAAAGTTTTCTTAGAGGCACCAAAGTGCCAAAAAAAGATTGTGTCCATTCTGTACTGTGCAGACAACCTTGACTCTTTATTTCCACAATCATCTGTACAACTGTTGATTCTAATGCTTCACTGGCACAGTGATCACAAACAAAAACGCAACTGAAAGTCAAAAGTTGAGGATAAAACCTCAAGGGAAATCCCACACCAAGATCCCCTACGCAATGTGACACATCTGTGGAGTTAGGTGCATTCCAGCACGCTCTCTCTCTTTCTCTCTCTCTGCCTTGTCAGCTTTTACTTCACCGAGTTAATTTCTACACGTCCCAGAAATGAGGGGCTGTGCCTGAACACGCCTCAGAAATTCAGCTGCAAGCTTGACACATTGGAAAATAAAGAGCTGATGCGGCCAGATAACCGCCACCTGAGATACACACACACACACACACACACACACACACACACACACACACCACCAATATGACTGGAATGTATTCTGACCAGCTAATGCATCATTTGTCTTTAAGAACTAACACCATAACATTAAGTTCAGGGTTTTACAAGGTAGAATTCCGCTTCATGAAATACATATCGATCTGCAGGATTTTATAGAGGTGATGTGTGACTGAAGCACCACGGTTTACAGCTGCCATGCAGTAAAAAAGGTAATAACCTGGGAAATGACAAACCAAAATGCTGAAAATGTGTATTATTCCTCTGCTGCAAGTAAAGATCATTGTCAGTGTGAATATCTACATTGTTCTTCTACTAGGAATTTAAAAAAAAAAGATTCTAAACAACAAAAATAAAATGACAGAACTGTAACAGAGTCAATATTCTAGGTTGGGTAACAGACTCACCAGTGTGAGGGCTGTAAGTGGCCCCGAGGACACCCCAGTTAAAAATGCATGCACCCCAGCTACAGCACACCATATGGTGTGTTGTACAATGAGGGCAGTTTAAACATTTAAATCTTCTGCCTACTTTCCTTTGGGAACGGATGCAGAACTTCAGCTCAGTCCCTCAGAACCCGTGAAGCTGACACAGACTAGATTTAACCCTCCACTTGGCTGGATGACACAATCAGCAGGGACAAGCCTCGACATGAGTGTGTTTGGTACTCGCGTGTCTGTGCACGCGTTGGAGAAGCATCACTGCCTGTCAGGGTCATTGGCGGCAGTGTCAGGGGACAGCAGTGTGTGGCGAGATGATACATTAGACCACATTTGTTCACATCTGAGAACAGGCTGAGCGTCTGTCCCCTGGCCTACACCCAGACACTTGTGCTACTTCAGGGCCATAATGGGCTTTGCGAGGGCCACGGCGAGCCTCAATAAAAAGGCAGTGGTGGACACAGAAATGAACTGGCACTGACACGAACAGTTAAGATTGTCTGTTTGAGAGAAAGAAGCATTTCTAGTGACAGGAACATCCACACTGGTTCAGTTTAAGCATCAATATTTGCCTTTTAAAACTGGTGGTAACAAATCTGAATCAGCTCTTAGTCAACTTGTTGACTAACTGGTACAACACTGTAGCTGACTCCCCCGTACACGCTTCTGGCCATTCACAAAATTCACACACTGAAAGAACTGAGTCTATCATGCCTACACTTGTTTAACCTTCAGAACACACAAGATTAACATAAAATATGCTGGTGAAAACACACGACACCTATTTATTAAAAAAATAAAATAAAATCACGTGCGCAAAAAAAGGACAAGCAAAGCCTAGAATCTGCAAAAGTAAACCTTGGGCTGTCACCAAGCAGGAAAAAAATCCTTCCTACTTAAATGAAGAACAAAAATGAGTAAACTCTTGTTCACAACAGCATTTCTCATCAAGTATTTGAAATTAAAAACTCAGGAAATGCCTGATTTTTTAGACTGTTACTATTTATTTTTAAAAGTAAAAATAGCAAATCCTCAAACACACAATGAATTTGATCACAGCTGAACAGATCAATACAAATAACTGGATCATCTTCATACCAGAAATATTGCCGGAGCTTTGATCTCTTCACATGCACATTGGAAGTAGCTGAAGTGGTACCAGAAACCCCCGCTCAGGACGCACACACACACACCACATCTTTATGTAGATACTAATTCCCTTTAAAACAAAACATCAATAACAGATTTGAGAAATTATGAGGTAAATTTAAAATAATGAAGTCAGAGGTGTACAAACATAAGCCACTGCCTTTCAGTCTTGAAGTTACTGCTCTTACCCTTGAGACTGAATCCCAGCATGCACCTGCCTTCCACGGGGCCAAGTACCTGCTCTCTAAACCTCTTTCTCCTCCTGTAGTTCACAGTAAGGTGGTAAGAACAGCTACAGGTACAATTAAATACATCAAAGCAGAGTGAGAGCCTTTGTGTCTCACTGGTTCAAAATAAAAAACATGTCCTGGCTATTTACTTGGAAGTGTACAGATGGGGATGAATCATCAGTACAGCAGTAATGATGCCGACAAATTACTGGTTCAGCAATGAGTAAGCCTGAGTTCGCTCAGTGCAGCCCTGTGGCCCAGAAGGCATCAGAACTTAACAGGTGACTTTTGTGTTTGTGCATTGTGATGCCACATACAGGGTACGACTGAAACCTTTGACAAAAGCAACTAAGTGGCTCCGGAGGCAACAGAGGGATTTAATCAGACCAAGTATTGTTCATGAGTTCTCAGAAGAGCTGCAACTAATGGTTCAACTATTATTTAGTCGAAAAGGCCCATTATAAGTCCACCAATACCCAGAGCTGCTGGATTTCCCACCATCACAGAAATCAAATCACAGAAAAACAGTGCGTCATACATTTGAGAAGGTGGAGCTGGCAAATTTGTCTCTTTTTTTTTGTAGCAATAATGACTAACATTTTACAGATTTTCTGAACTCTTAATTATTTTCTAATTGTTTCAGCACTGAAACTCAGATTCCATTTGGAAGGAAAGGTTTTGGGTGTGAGGTTCACATCTCTGTATTTGTCTAAAGTAACCATTATTTTTCATGAAAGTGATGAGGAATAAGCCATGAAAATGAAAACCAAAATAAAAAGACAACCCATGAAACTGGCAGCAGCTTTTTTGGTTTGGTGATGTGAGTTTCTGGAGCCCTGGGGGTAGAGAACTATCTGGTCTGGTGCGGTGTTTGAGCCCTGCAGCTACCTCTCCAACTACGTGAACAGCTCCAAACAGGCCTGGCAACAAAACATTATAGCTGCATAACGTGCACTGGCGTTTGCCCTCGGTTAACTGGAATCAGGAGAGGTGGAGATAATCAGACATCATTTACAAATGGACACTTTTGAGTGAACCTTTGAAATATTAATGGTGTGATGATGAGGCCACTGGAGGAAGCCTTTAATCCATGCCAATGCAAATGAACCCCAAGGCCACTAACATAACATTGCAGCAGCTTCTGGCCAGAATAGATTGGCCAAGAATAAGCTTGCGAAATAGAGTCTTTCATAGTCTGGTAGAGTACCGATTGTGCTGTATAATACAATGGCCTCGAGCCTATAGCAGGCTGAGGGGGGAATTGGCTGAACCCTAGGCCACATCAAAGTGTGTGGAGCACAATGTGTGTCTTTTAAAACCATCACCCCACTGACCCACCATTTTCTCTGGCAAAAGGATTCACAAAATAACCACAGGAATGTTGTCACAGAGGACGAGAGCGATAATGGGTGAGGACTGTGCGTTGTGGAATGTCTCTTTACAAGACTGCTGTATTTTCCTCCTCCTCCTTTTCCAAAGGCCAGGATGAGGATGGCCTTCTCAGCTCAGCATGCTTGGAGTGGAGGAAGATAAAATAAATTCCAACTTTTACTAAGAGAGCCCTGCATTTCATACATGTCTCCGACAGTTGCATAGCAACAGCAGCATCTAGATGATTTTGTGTTTAGGTGAGGCCAGCTGTCGACTGAACACAAGAACTCCTCAGTGATAATAATTAAGCTCTGGTTGGCCTTGCAATAGCACCCAGACAATTAGTGGGTCTGAAATGGTTTGGAACAGCTCAGCTGGAGTGCCCTGCCAGTACAGCTGCTATGGTCTGCTACACATTCCTAGAAAAACATGAGCTCACTTCTACGACACCTCAAATTTACCTACAAGAGCAAATCCACTTCAGTGTCCTATAAACGTCACAGTCCAGAAATCCGATGATACAAGGGCACGCTTCATACAAATAAAACTATCTAAACTTGAGGCAGGTTTCATTTCCAGAGACCAGCTGATATTTGCTGCTCCAACAGGCTAAAGGCTTTGAGATTTCACGGAACTTTCCGCTTGCAGATCCTCTCCCATTTTATCTTTTTCACTTCACTGTGTAGCATTAATGTTGCAACAGGAGTCTGGGGCTCATTTCTGGGTTCGGCTGCAGTTGTGTAATAACAAAAGCACTAATTGTATTCAGCGGACCTCCTTTATTCTCTACAGTTTTTGGTTCTGCAAAACAGGACTACTGCTCCTGTTCCCGGGAACATTTTCCTGCTGTGGTGGCCTTTCACTGCTGAATGAACACAAGCCCTGCACAGTGCTAATACCTACAATAATCTGTTTAACTATTTGTTGTTCTGTGGTTTAAGTGCTGACTGCTCCAAACATTAACGCCATGACAGAATTGTTTGCCTTCAGCAGAAACCCCACAAAAGCTCCACCTCTCTGCTGGCTCACCTTCTCTCTCTCATCTGATGAACTCCTCTCGCGTTCTTTGAAAACCTCTCATTGCATTTTTAATACTGACTCACAGTGTCTCTTTATGCTTTTACTGTTTGAATCTGCAGTGCCCCAATTAGTGGGAATAGGATATTCTTCTGTCATGGCCCCAATTTGGGATTTAGACTGATAAGTAGAATGCGTCTTTGTATAAAATCCTTGCCTGGTGCAGCGCTAATGAATTACCCTTCAACCTCTGTGTTTCATTAACCGTGTTCACAGGAAAATGAAATTCACTGAAATCACAGGCGCCCCAGATACTTACACTGGTGTAACGTTAGGTTAAGGTTTTATATCACTAACTACTGACGTGCTGCTAGAAAGGTCTGATTGCTAGTAATTGTCAATCTCCTGAAGTTTGACATGTTGCTCTGGAGCTCTCCATGAAGTTTGTGCCATTAATGGATTCAAATCTCCATGACTACTTGGGTTTTTTTTTTTTAAGAGGAAGAGGACCAGTGGCACTGCAACAAAAAAATGAATAAATAACCTCTCTAGACTCAGATACTTGGGAAATTCATGCTGCAATTTGAATATTTACAAGTTCAACACAAGGCAGATTCAGACACATCTTTCCATTTCTCTCCCTGATGCCAATTCTATATCTAATCCTAGAGTATGTGACTAATGCATTACTCAGTTTATACAGGATTAAAATCAAAGGCAGTCACGACAATTTGTACAAATCGCAGACACGTGTAGGACGCGACTCTCCGCCTCTCATTTCTCTCTGCTGGAGTTCTTTAGGTGTGATCACATGTCCTCTTGCCTGGTCTTTTGACATTAGCTGATATTTTCTCTGGCACAAGGGATTTCCACAGAACTGTACCTGAGTGCTGCTGGGAGTTGCATCCGTTTTAATTTACTAAGTACACAAAATGATACAGGAACAAGTGTTACATTTGCTTTCGATTTCTGTGCCTTTTCTTGTTCTCCTTAAATGAAATTCCTTTTCCAACCACACAGGAAATAAGCAGAAGAATTTAACAGGTTTTCCGAACTGCCCCTTGTTCTTAACAGAACAGTTTGACATTTTGCAAAATACGCTGATTTGCTTTTGCACCAAGTTAGACAATAAGGTCAATACCACTCTCACATGTGACGTATTTGTTAAACATCAAGCTACAGCCAGAAGATGTTGGCTTAGAATAACATGGAAACAGGGTGAAAGAGCTCTTCTAAAGGTTGGTAATCAAGGTCTCGTATCATGCTCTGCACAAAAACCAGAGTGCAAAAATAACAAGTTGTCTTTTTTTTTTATAGGAGATTTATGAGCTGGACTATTTCTGGCCAGGCCCGGTGACGTCCTGGAGGATCTTTCTTTCCCTTTGACAAAGCCAAGCTCACCGTTTCCCCTTGTTTTTGGTTCTTCTGCTAACTTAACCAAACCACCTTCTGTCTGCGGCTTCATACTTCCCTGATAGACATGAGAATGGTGTTGTACCCGTCTAACTCTGAATAAGCATTTCCCCAAACTCTTTATATTTCAGAGATGAAACTAATCCTTTTTTCTGCTGGAAACAAGGTGAGGAAGAAGGGACAAGAGGAGAGAGAGGGAAGAAACTGGGGCACTCCAACCTGGACGCATCATCCAAAGTAATTTGCTCAGATGGAGAGCGAGGAGGAGGAAAACAAGGAGCTTAAGAGCATCTCTGGTAAAGAGGGGGTGGCACAAAGAAAACAAGCAAAATGGACTGACAAGCTGAGCCACTGAGAGAAAAAGGAACAGAAAGAAAGTGTCAGCGAAATGACAAAAGGGGGGGGGGGGGGGGGGAAAATAAAACGTTTTCAAAAAGAGGGGAAGAACAAGAAGCACAAACCACAACCCCCAGTTTACCTCTTTACTGGAAAACTAAATGACGGTTTAACAGAGAAACACAAAGGACACATGGACATGGCTGATGCTCATTTACCGGTGACATCACAGGGTTTTGTATTTTAATGTCCGTGTGTGCATTTGCTTATTTCCACAGGTAAAGAATCATCTTAAATAAAGATACATACAAAATAACTGAGGCATCAGTACGGATTTTAACTTCATCACAGTTAGATCTGAAATAATTAAAGAAATATGTTTTAATAAGCCCTCATTTTAAATTATTTATCACTCAAATAAGCCAAATACCTGCAGGATTTCAATTTCTTTGTGTAGATTGAATATGTCTGGGTTTTGGATGGCTGGTCAGACAAAACGACTAATTTGAAGACGTGACCTGGAGCTGAGCAATTTTCAAATGTTTTTCGAAATGTTAGATACATGAGAAACCTAATAATCAAAAAATCAGAGATTAATCTAGAGGATAATAAAGATAATTACTAGCTACACAAATGCAAATACAAAGAACTGCAACAAAGAGCAGTAAATGCCAGTTAGAGGCGTTGATCAGCTATGAACGCCAGACGACTGTCAGCTTATGCCAGACACAGACCACATGACATTTATGTCTTATGAGATGGTCAAGAGACATGACAGACCACCACAGCCAGTCGTTCATGACCTGCATGACAACATGAAGTGGCCAGAGCCTGACATCTGGGATCAGGAACGTCAACCACCATGACGTGCACCGTCACACACCATGCTATACATGTCCCACCACTGGGGCCTCGTCCGGTGCAGTGAGAGCAGAACCGGTTGCCTCACGATGACAAAAGGACACAAGATAAGAGTAAATTCTGTCCCAGAGCTCATTTTTTATTGCAGACAGCCCACATCAGGCCACTGAGCTGGTACTGTGCAGCCTCATCGAGGCCTGACCGAGCGCCAAAGAGGCCAAATCATCTGTGACCAAACTGGTGCAGACTAAAAGAGACAGCAATTTTTTAAAGAGATGCTAGAAGAAATCCTGAAAACATGCTAAACAAACTACTGATAGTTACAAAGCAGAACAGAGGTCTCACCTTGAAATGTAAATCACACAGTATATAGAAACACGCCGCTGCTAATGGCCTTCCAACCTATTTACATACAACTTACTGCGATTTTAGTGGTGCTTCAGCAGAGTCAGATTTAAAGCAGTATTTCATAAACAATTCATAAACAGTGCAGTAAAGAGCGCTATTGTGGCCTCTTCAAATGAAACACACTTAGAGAAGAAAGAGAAGAAGAGGATCAGCTCTGGGAGGTTTTCTTCTTAAAGAGACAAAGTAGTGTCCCAATACTAAGAGGTTAAAAACTAGAATTACTACTTTGTGGTTGAATGCCTCTGTCAACCAATCAAATTCATGGGAATAGGACAGACATGAGGTCACGGATCTCGATTTTTACCACCAAAAGCTAATCAGTTCATCCTTGAGCCCAAATGGATACTTGTGGCAAATTTGAAGAAATTCCTTCAAGGTGTTTCTGACATATCGCATTCCCAAGAATGGGCCGGACATACGTACAACCAGAAAACAAATACATCCGGCCGTGGCTTTCGCCGGCACAGAGGCATAAAAATGGAGGAGGGATTAGGTGCCGTGAACACAGAAGGCAGGGATGGATAAGAGTAATATTCTGAGCTACTAGGTACCAAAATGTCAGTTCATTTGAACCTGGATTTGCACTGAAACCCGTACAGGTCAAATGCATTGATTTTGCTGGGAACCTTCTTTAGCCAGAGTTTCCCTAAAATCCATTAGGAATGTGACAGATGAGCAAATGCACAAGAGCTGTCTGAAATGTAGTTCAGTAACAATGAAATATGGAACAGGGAGGACGGAAGATGAACTGCAGCAGTGGCCACAGAAGGAGGGAGAATAAGAAGCTGTGCACCGAGATGAGATGGAGGCAGATTGTGAAAGGATGAGACAGAGGAAAATAAAAAGATGAACTGAGGCTGGAATTAACTGAAGTAGAGGGGATGAAGATGAGATTGAAGCAGGGAATGAAAATAAGGGAATAAGTGAAAAAGAGATCAACTCGGGAAGCAGCGGTGGGTAAAGTGTGAGGGAAGGCGGGAAGCTGGAGTGGGAATTAGGGAGACGAGGGCAAAAATGAACTTGGGGAATGGTGGTAGAAGGTGAGACAAGAGATGGATGAACACAGAGGTTGGTGAGGAGATGGTAGGAGGAGGAGGAGGGAGAGGAGGGGGAAACTGAGCAGTGACATGAGGAGAAGGGAGGGTGAGGGCTGGCTCCTCATAGATAGGCCATTAATAATCCATGGAGCCTTAAATACTTCTATTGAGGGAGAAAATCGCTCCTGTGAGCCTGGAAGCCGCTACGATACCCCCTCCCTCCCTCCTCCCTTCCTCTTTTCCCCCCTTCATTCCCTCAGCTGCTTTTAAATATCATGTCTTTTGTTTGCTGTGCATTTCGCAGCATCACGAATTGTTACAGAACTGTACTGGTGCTTGAAATGTGAAGTAAATGTCTCTCTGAAGGCCCATACGCACGGTGTGATAACAGTGGTATTGTAAGGTTCATTACATTTCGCATTGAAGGAGGTCGGTCTAATAAAATCCTAGTCCCAATCTGTGGCACACTGTACAATATCAATTTGGAGGCATGTCATGTTGTGCCATAATCACCTTATGAATAAAATAACATGGAAAGGTGCGTCATCCATTTGCCCCGCTCTCATGCTTTGTATTGCACAAGATTTTCTCCTTTGTCACACACTCCCTTATTTTTTCCCCACACTTACTGTACAGTATGCATTATACATCATGTCACACTCCACTCCTTGTGAAAGACATCTCTCCACAGGGTCCATTAGAAGCTGCTCTGGAGCCGTCGAATGTATGATGCAATCACCTTCAGCAGGTTTAGCTCTGCCACTTGTTACGTAGGCGTTCACATTTCCATCAATCTCATCAATTTCAAGAGCTGAAATCCGAGTGAGAATTTGGGCCCCAGGTTCTGGACACCAGCCGGCAAAGGTCTAAGCCAGTGGGCATTCATCCATGTACTTCAGTGTGATTTAAGACCATTCACATGCACACAAGCATCCAGGTTAGTCTGTTTTCTCCAGGAAGCGAATTTCTTAAATGTCATGAAAACAAGAAACCCGGAGCCTCATTTATCAAAGGATGTGTAGAGCTGTGTGCACACAGGAACTGTCTGTACGAAGGGGAAACTGGCTTTTATCAAGGTTGCACAGTAACAACTTCACGCAGTGAACAATGATAAATCTCACATGTTCAGTAGCACATAGACTCATTTACATAAAGACGCCCACCGTCCTCTGAAAGTGCTTCTTAATGCTGAGGGCAAAGTTGGAGATGAGTAAAAGTACCATTAAGAAAAGATGCTATAGTATCTTTGTCTCATTGTTTCTTTCTTATAGCTAAATCACTGAGAATGAGAGAAGCAGTAGGTGTGATATGTCTGAGAGTGGCTGTCAAACTGTTGTCTAATTCCACTGTAGATCACACTTAAGGTTTAAAGCCGTAATCAGTTATTGTCATGTACAACCACATGTTTTGGCTCTTACATGTTCAGGCAATGACGTGCTCTATATCCCTAGTTTGACTGTAATAAAGAACAGAACTAGTTGTTGTGAGCATCATAGCACTAACTGAACAAACAACATCTCCACCCACAGAAACTCAAACTTCCACAGCTAAAAATCCGAGTGCCAAGATGCCACAGCGCTGCCCACAGTTTGACTGACAAGTGAATACTACAGCGACGAGCAGCACCAAAGCTGGAGGCAAAAACCAACAAAGCGTTCAACTTCATGATTTGACCGCTGCTGAAACACACCAACATGGTGCTCCAGTGTTTTTATTTCCGTTTCTGTGGAATTCAAAATGTCATAATTCACACATAAAGGCCCAGAGATAGAGAGAAACTGGAACAAAGATTCACGCGAAGCCATTTGCCTGACAGCGAGGAATTAAAATCCCTGACAAACCCCTGCACAGCAGCCAGTGGCAGACGGAAGACAGAGAAAGATGGAGACAGCTAAAGATGAGAAAATTAATGAGAGGGATGAAGGGAGGAACGAGGATGAGAGAGAGTGAAATGAGGCAGAAAAAGAGAGGAAAGGTGAAAAATCAAAGAAGTAAAAGAGAGAGGAAGAGCAAAGGCCAGAGAGGAAGGCAGACAGGGAGAGAGATAAAACACAAGGGATAGAAAAATTAATGAGGGACACAAAAGGCAGAGGGAGAGAATGAGAATGAGGCGGAGTGAGAGAGACAGATGAAAATGAGCGAATCGATAAAACAATTGGGAGCAAATAAGGGTTGTAAAGAAAGAAATATGAGGAGAAAATGAGGTAAACAGGGTCAAAAGGTAGAAGCAGTGTGCAAGATAGTGAGATAGAGATGGAGTAAAAAAGAAAGTGAATGTGACAAGTGAAAGGAGAAAGGAAAGAAAAACAGCACACAGAATGAGGAGAACAGAGGCGGGGGCCTTAGCCAGCCATGCGTTGCCAGAGGCAAAGTCACTGTGTGTTTACACTCAGGTATCTGCAGTGCCAGAAAAACACAGTAGGTGGCCCGCTGCCCAATGTCCCCCCTCCCTTTGGTTTTCCTCCATCCCTCTGTCACTCCCTCGCCTCCCTCTCCATTATTACATCTACATTTCAAAACGCGTAATCCTGTTTAGTTAAGCCGAGTCCAAAGCTGGCTGGAGCATGACATTTGAAAGAGGAGGCATCTATTTATGTTCAGCAAAATCTATATTATACTGAATATTTTAACCACATGTAGTGGAGAAGACATCTTTTTCACATCATGTGTTTTGGAACTGCATCTTCACATATCACACAGATGCCTGATGAACGTCGGAGTTTAAAACTACACTGAAAACCTCGGAAAGAAACTTTTGAGATTGGACTTTTCTTTGGAAGCCAGTACAAGGCTGCACGGCTGCTGCTTACTTTTGCCAGTCCTCAACTACAGCGACTTGTTACATGTGAATGCACAAGCACAGCGTCTTCAGTTTGGACTCTGCTCATCAGACTGCATTTAGATTACAGCCAGTGTTCTGCAGAACTGGCTGGTCTTCTCTCTCTATGCACAGTTAGAGCCACTGCCATATTTTTATTTATAAAGCCATTTTAGTTCAACCACCTCCATAGCTTTGTAAACTTATTTCACAGAGCTCATTTTCCAGCCACAATCTAAGATCACACATCTGCTGTCCGTCCTGAGCAGAAAGCTCCAGCTACAGGGAAGAGCCTGCAGAGGGAAATTCAATTAAGGAACCCGGCATCACGAGAGAATTTACAACTATTATAAACTCACTGGTTAATTATTCATTTTCTGCTAGCTCCTAATTCTTTTGAATTGTATATATTGTCTGTTCCAATACTGTATGCGTTTGTTTTTGTGATGCTGCAGTCTCACCTCAGTGGTGGTTAAATCAACAATAAATTACATAAAACCACTGCAAAGTTATGATGCAGCATGTGCTACCAAATGTACTGGATACATGCAGTACTTTCCAATGAAGATGCACAACTGAAATGTCTCCCACTCACAGTTTTGGGTTTTAAAGGGCCCCCTGAAAAAAAAAAAAAAAAAATCTGACACTTTGTGTTTTAATCTGCTATTTAATAAAAGATAAAGACAAATGACTCCATCATTTCAGACCATATGCTGAGGTGAGTATGTGGAACAAGAGGACCTGCTTTGGCAGTAAGAGTCAATGGATCATGGGCTTGAAGACTCATTAGAAGTCAATACATACAACATTACTGACAAACATCTTTTCCCAGTGGGCAGAATACACTTGTTCCCTAATGGCATAAAATAGCCAGTTCCTTAATGAAGGCCTCAGCCCTGGTCTTCACCGTGTAAGGGCCATAGCCACCACCAGCAGAGGAATTATCTAGGTAATGTTTTTTGGTTTTCTTTGTTCACATGCGTAGATAAGTTGTAGGTAGATTTGATACTAAGTTTAGACATACACAATAAATGCAGCATGCACATTTGGGTAATTTTGTATTGTCAGTGCATTGTTAAGGTGTGCAAGTTTTGACTTACCATTTCCTGGTCCGTGCATGGGAGTGGTCCCGATGAAAAAGTTGGACTGAGGCAGCAGCAGGTTTAAAAAACCCCCACCAGGCCTGGACTGCACCAAGTGCCCAATACAGGAAGGAGGGGAGTTTGGGAGAAATATATTGCTTGTAGTTTATGTTAAAACTTTAAGTTGTGTTTTTTTTTTACATCTAAACAAAAGTATTTCATGGTTAGAGGACTGTCTGCTCAGTGTACTTTGATAGATTGTTTCGTTAGTGTCTTTGCCCATGTGTGTTACTGGTTTGGCCAGCCAGTATACATGTTCCCCATTTGTTTTGAGGTGCTGTGCAGTTCAGTTTGCTGCACTTTGAGTTTCCTCATCTTTTGTTGACCTCTTTTAGGGCCCAGTCTCTTTGATATTGGTGTTTGTATTTTTCCTTATTTTTTGGTAAATAAAAAGCCCATCTTTTTTGAAATTTAAATACTGTGTCCTCTGCCTCGCTGTTCCGTCCCCGACATCCTTTAATCCTTCCCATACTGCAGAAACCGCTGTGACTTGGTGGCTTTAAATCAGGAACAAACTGGAACCTAACTGTGAAATGATATATCATGTATTTAACCCTGAGCTCCTGCAGACTTATGTCGTCTCTGATCATATTTCTGTTCTTGCTCCACTATAATTGTTTACAATCTGACTCATACCAGACATCTGATCCAATGTCACAGTCTGATCCATCTTATAACTGGCTTGCATACTGGGTAGTGTGCTCCAAGCTTTAGCCGACATGGCTGCCAATGTGCAGTTTAGAAGTCCAGATAACTGTTTACATTAAACTTGCTGGAGGACCGTATCCAGACTGCAGAGTCAGAAACCCAGAGGGCAGATCTGTACTACTGATTGACTAAAGTAGGAAATTTGTCAGAGTATCTTGTATATGATACATTGGAGCTTCATGCTCTTGAAAAAGAAATGTCTGTATTTGCTGGGTGTCCAATGTCACAAGCCGGAGAAACAGTTTATCCAACAAGACTGAGCTCCACATTAGCACCATGCTGTACTCATTCAACCATCAACAAGAAATGTAACCTCAAATCATGCCAGTGCATCACAGTTTCATGTTCACAGTAAAAAATACAAAGCCAAACAGCCACCCAGTTTATGAGATAGCACTAGTCTGTTAATGCTATCGTACCATGTTGCCAGTACTTGTAATACCACCCACGCCCCCATTGTACACACTGTTCTGAGGTCTCCAGCAACCTCCAACCTCTCTGTCTTCTCCCCCCCCCTGCAGCTTGGGAAAAATAAATAAATAAAACTGCACTGGCACATGTTGCTGCCAAGTTCACATCCAGCCATGACAAACACAGCTGAACTGGCAAGGCAGGCACAGACAGAGAGAGCGAGCTACAGAGGACAAAATAAAGATGGAGGACGGGGCCTGGGGGCCTCTGTAGGGCTGTTGGTAAGTGAAGGGGTTCGGGGGGAGGAGAGGATGGTCTCTCTCTCCTCCTACCCCCTCTAACACACGCACCAGTGCTCTCTACGCACAGCAGCATGTGCAGCCACATGAGAAACCGGCCAGGCGGGGACGAACAAGCTGCACACACATGCAAACTCGCATTAACTGATACATCTGTTTATCTTTA
Source organism: Monopterus albus (assembly GCF_001952655.1). Classification (NCBI taxonomy): domain Eukaryota; kingdom Metazoa; phylum Chordata; class Actinopteri; order Synbranchiformes; family Synbranchidae; genus Monopterus; species Monopterus albus. The sequence continues at coordinate 175,560 of NW_018128086.1, read as the reverse complement.
CATGCTGTTTTCATTCTGCACATCGCTGCTCTCTTCTCCCTCCTCCTCCTCCTCCTCCTCATCTACTAAATCCCCCTTGCTCTTCCACTTCGTCTGCTCTAACTGGGGTGCTTGTGTGTGCTTCTTCTGAGTTTTCTCCCCCACACACTGGAGTCGACTCTCCACTCATGATCAGATTCCTGGTCGAGCTCTCGGCACGCTGAGCTACCTGTGACATCGTGGGTTCAAATGCAGGTCACGAACCGTGGGACGTGTCATCTGTTTTCTCTCCACCATCTCACTCTTTTTTTTTTTTTAAATCTGTCACGACTGCAGAATTTTTACACCTTTAAATTAAGCAAAAAATGTGCATAAAAATACATCAGCTCCTTTTCACATATGCCTACGAGCTCAGAATTCCTCTATGCACACAGCCACACACAAATTACTATCAGCTACCACCCCCTGCGACCACACACTCTGTAATCCACTTCACACATGCAGGCCTGACCCAGTTTTGACCTGCCCTGGCCCCCCATTTGTTTTATATCGTTATCTCCCTGTTTTAAATCTTCCAGGCTGGTTCCTAACAGCAGACCCCCCCCCCACAATCAGTCCGCTCTGAAAAGGACTGAATGTCAACAAAGTGCTACTTGACAGTGTATGATGGGTCACCCACACCGAGTCACTGAACTAAATGTCTACAGCAAAGCGGAGCTCCATCACAGCCCACGGCCAACCTCGCTGATCACATGGAGGACAGGTCATGCCCGATTATCAGATGTAGTGAATGGAAATGGCAGCAGAGCGAGGTACCATATGAACACGTAGTGTCAGACAGCATTTTTCACAATGTGACACACGAGACCTTTCAGGCAGCCAAGGAATTTCTCTTTGTTGTAGTGCATCACCTCAGCGCCCCCCCCACCATCACTCCTTGATGGTCAACGGGTTCATCTGCCGTGCCTTAAAATGGTGAAAAACGCCACGGTGCCAAGTGCCAGGAAGCTTTTTTCAAGTGCCAGTTGGGAGACTTTGGTTAAAAGAAATGTACAATCTGCCAGCAAGCCTGAATCAACTGGCAAAACATAAAACAATCTGTTTGTGTTTACAAGTTATCAAATTACAGCTGCTTTTCTTTTAGGACACTGTTTGGTTAAGAGATTGACATGCCAGATTTCACTTTGTCTTGATGAGACATGCTGCATTCTTGAAAAGCCATTTGGAAGGTCACATAGTTCTGCATGTGCCAGCATGCCAACATTCATTACTGGTCGCCTGTAAATGTCAACACAGGCTCTGATCACTTGATTGATAACAGATATGGAGCTGATGGTCAAGCAGTAGATCGACTGTAGGAGGAAAAAAAAAAGAACAGGTACTGCAGGTATCCAAGACTCATGTAAACATGACCTGTATTATACTGAAAACGAAAACCAGCAGAACTAGATGTTAAAAAGTACTTGAAGGCTTTACTGAAAGCTTCAGGAAGGAATTTCCCAGACTCAAGGATTTGCATGAAGTTTTTGAAATGCTGACACAGAAAAAAAGGGTGTTTCCCCAATTTCTAAATAGTAGGCAAGCTAAACTACATGTTCTCTTAGATAACTTGGCCTTCCTTTGTCAGTTATTTATAATACAATTCTTTTTATTCATTTCAATGGTGAAACAGTAGCTACACTGACAGGCAAATGCTAATCGGACATAAGCAATGGAATAAAATGAGTGCAAGCCATCCAGTATTTGTTGAATGATTAAATACCAGCTATTGTTATTTTGGGAGCCCAATTGTTTCCTAGTTAGTATCTTGATGTGCCACCAGTTCCTCCACAAGGACTAAGGTTGTGATTCATAATGGTGTTTGTCCTTGAATGTGGCACTGGCAGTAAAAAAAAAAAAAAAATCCTCCTTACTGCACAGGCAGAGTCTATTCAGTGTTTATAAAAGGCTATCTGGAGGAAAAGGTCAGGAACTCTACAGGCTACTGTGTCTCAAAATGCAAAGTGTGTGTGTGTGGTCAGGGATCCATC